>NW_006207284.1:2079067-2158154 GCF_000334495.1 Tupaia belangeri chinensis
ATTATGAATGATCTGAATTCCTTATCAGACATTTCCATGATTTTCACCGAACTGCTTGTGGATGAAGAGTTACTCTTTTCCCTAGGAGGAGAGGTATTTTCTCGTTTTCCCATATTTCTCGTGATCCGGCGGTGATTTCTTGTCCTCTGATGAATGTTGTGTTTCTTTCAAATTCTTGAAGTTCAGCCTTAATGTTCAGGAGCAAGCAGGCAGAGGTGATCTAGAATCTCTTTGCCGTTCTATTGTGCTCGCTGGTGCAGCAGATTCAGTAGATAGTGGGGAATATTTTAACCCTATTAGTATTTGGATGTTTAGCTACAGGGCTCTTAGATCTGTCTAAAAACACATTGAAAGGGTATTGGACAGTGGAGAGACAAGAAAAAGGAAAACGAACAGAGAAAAACAACAACAAAAAGAGAAAAAAAGACAAAAAAATTTTTAAAAAATTTAAAATTTGTAATTACTGTTCTTTTAAAAAAAAAAATCACAAAATAGAAAACCGCGCGGCATGAAGAGAAGACAGAAGCAGGGAGACAGGAACCAAGAGACAGAGAGAGAAGGCTGGGGGTGCAGAGGGGAGCTCCCTACTGCTAGCTCGTTTGTTGGAGGCTGAATTATTAGTAGAAAATCTTCATTCCCTTAAAAATCTAGTTCACTGTAGCCATGTGGAACCTTGTCCTGAAGGCCCGTGGCTTCTTCTCAACAATGTATCTTGAAAATTCTTTGTTACCATGACATGAAGAGGTGTATCACTCTTTTCAAAGACTGCATAGTGTTCCATTGTACAAATGTACCGTAATTTATATAACCAGTCCCCTACTGATGGAGATCTTGGCAACCATTCACTATTTATTAAATATAAAATTTTTATTATGCACATATGTGTATACATGTGTATGTATACTTATATGCTTTTGTGTATATAATACACACATATGTGGATAACATACACATACTATAAAATCATAAACAATTATATACAATGGGATATGTGATCATAGGATAAACTACGAAATTTTTAAAAATTAGTCAGAGGGTGTATGCACTTTCTGGAGAGAGATAGGGTTAGAGGGGAGAAGCAAGAAAGCACCCCACATGGGGAATGGTAATGCCACAACCCCTTTTCCTCCACTTCTCTCTCCTTTTGGGATTTTGGACAACCATGCATCCAGCATGCTTTTCAAGCCACTGGTACTAGAATTCAAAGCATACAGTCATGGGAATCAGCAGTTAACGTAATGGCTATGTCGCTGGACTCCCACGTAGTCGACCGCGGTTCGCGTCCCGGACCCGGTGGCTTAAAACTCACGCCGGGTGCGTGTGTGGCGTGCCCAAGATCCCGAGAGGAGAATGGAGGAAAAGGGATTGCGGCGTGACCATCCCCCCTGGGGGGTGATTTCTCGCTTTCTGTCTCTCTGTCTCTCTCTGTCTGTCTGGCGAGCGCATGCGCCCTATAGCGAAAACCTCTAAAAAAAAAAAAAAACAATACAGTCAGACATGTGGGATCCATCTGCCTTAACCACCAGGCCAAGGGATGGCTTAAAACTTTTAAAATTTTAATTGTTCAGTCAGATGTAGCAAATTTTGGTACATATAGCAAAATTGGCTTCAATAGATGAGTTGTCCATTACATTCTCATTTCCTCATATGCTCAATGACATAGGGACTTACCAAATTTCCCAATATTTGCAATTATAATAAATGAAAAGTAGTACCTTATTATAACTTCAATATACATTTCTCTTATGAGATTTAACCTAGTTAAAAACTATTTATATGTCCTTTTCTATAAATAGTTAGTTTATATATTTTAAATATTTTCCTGTTGTAGAAATTTGCCTTATCTTTAATTTGTAAGACAAAATTAGATACTTTACTTTCTTTTAAAAACTTTGCCAGAGGTGTGTGCACTTACCAAAGAAAGAGAAAGAGAGAAAGAGGGAAAGCGAAAAAGCACCCTTCATGAAGAATGGTCAGTTCACAATCCCTTCTCTTCCATCTCTCTAACTTTTATAACTTGAAGGGCACACACACACACACACACACACATACACAATCAGCATGTTTTTCAAATCACAAGGTCCACAACTCAAATAACACAGTTGGCCCTGTGGAATCCAACCACCTTAATAACCATGCCATGGCCTAGCTCTTTTTACTTTGAGAAATGGTATTTTCTTTTTTTTAGAATTATTTAATTAATTTGTTATTATTATCATTAGTTAATTTGACCAGAGAGAGGGAGAGAGAGGGAAAGTGAGAAAGCAAGCCACCAGGTCCAGTACTTGAGCCTGGTACTCAAACCAGTCAACCATGTGGGAGTCTAGCACCTCAACCACTATGCTATGCTACCTGTTGGCCCTGAGATATGGTATTTTCTATAAAGGGAGATATGTTTTAAGTTCTTACAGAGGCAAAAATTTTTTTATGTTTCTAATCAAAGTTAAAATTCCTCTATGTTTTATTTATGGTTTTATTTAATAATGTCTAAATATTTGATCAACTTAGAATTGAATTTGTTGTAAGAAGGGAGAGCATAATACTATTTTTCATAACTGTCTTGACAATTCTTGCTTGATTATTTTTTTTCAAATAATCATTAGAATAAATTTTCTGGATCTAAGAGAAAAATCTTCTAATATTTACTGAATATATTATGTCTGTAGATAACTTCAGGCAAAAGAGAAATCTTTATGGGTACCAGCAGATGGTGTAAGGGTTATATCACTGGACTCCCACGTAGTTGACTGTGGTTTGAGTCCCAGAATGAGTGGCTTAAAATTCACGCTGGGCACATGTGCGTGCATGCCCTAAGTCCTGAGAGGTGAATGGAGGAGAAGGGATTGTGCTGTGGCCATACCCCCTGAGGGGTGATTTCTCACATTCTGTCTCTCTAGCTCTCTGGCACGTGCACATCCTTAAGGCAAAAATCTCTCTAAAAATAAAAAAGAATCATTTTCTGTTTCATGGAATAAATAAGAAAATTTTTAACCAAGAAAAAAAAGAAAAAGTAATCATCAGAATGTCATAACTATGTGGACTTGTTTGAGGGTATTAAAGAAACTGAAAAAAAAAGCATATATATTGGGGAAAACACATGAAAGACTCATATAACTAACATAAAAAGAGATGACTTCTATAATATATAAAGATTTCCAACTTACCAATAAGAAAAAATTCACTAAATTTACTACATAGAAGATTATAAATAGACAAAAGAAGAAATATAAAAATGACTCATATATGTATAAAAACTGTTCAACTGCATTTACTAACACAATGTAAATGTACATTAAAACTGACAACAGATCAGATTTGTAAGAATAAAATAGTTGATATTTCACCATGTTGGCTAAATGAATAAAAAGAGTCAATATTATGGCTAGCAGAAATATACATTGGTATAACTTCTGTGTAGCACGATTTGAAAGTTGAATACTACAAAAATACACATGGCTTTTGAACCAGCAATTTCACTTCTACACATTAATCTTAGATTTAATGCCATGATACTAAGACATGAAATACTAAGACAGCTAACAACTGAGTGTTCATTATGTACAGTCACTACTCAAGCAGTGACTGCTAAATATTAGCTCATGTAAGTCTCATAATAACTTTCAGAGCAAGCATAATTATTCCATTTTTAGAGCTAAAGTATGGAGAGGTAAAGTTATTTTATAAAATGCAACATCTGTTAAGTAGTAAATGTGAAACAAACAAACAAAACAAACACAGGTGAGCTAGCTTTGGGTTCCCATGCTCTTAACCACTTTAATAACCACCTCTCAATGAACCAAGACCTTGGAGCTGAACTGTATGTCACAGCCATGTATTATAAGCAAATTTTCATTAAACATAGACTGCATAAATAAATTCCAAACAGAGGGATAAATAAAGCATTTATTGGCCATGGGAAAGTCATGACACATTTTTGCACAGCAAAACAGAGAAATAAGTCATGACTTTACCAACAACCCAATAGAATGAATGTTAAAGCTCTTTCAGTATCTGATACAGAAATATCTTTAATATATATCAGGTAAAGAGGGTAAATTACAGAAGATACGTATATTATGCTATTATATGTAAGAAAATAAAAAGAAGTACTATTTTACATGCATAATCATTATGTGCTTGTTCATGCAAATAGTGTCTCCAGGAAGATACACAAGAAAATGCCAATATTAGTTACTTGAGAAAGAATAGTGTGGGTGGGAGCAAGGGTGGAAGAAGCATTTATTTCATTTTTGTATAATGTACATGTATATGTAGTCAATATAAATAAATCATTCTTAAAATAAAAAAGCAAGGTCAGCTCCATGGTATAGTGGTAATGCACTGTTGAAGAGAAGTCAGATCCCACGTGGCAACTGCAATGACAGTCCCTGGTCTGGCTTGAAAACTTGCTGGGTACAGGCACAAATGCTCAAGATCTAATGGACTGGTGGAGTGAAGAAAGGGGATTGCAGTATAACCAAAGCCATATAACTGCTTACCTCTCTCCCCACTCCACTCTCTTCCTTTCCCATGTATGTGCTTTATCATGAATAAAGAAAAAGAAAGAAAAAAGTGGAAGATAAAAAATATACACACACATACAAAAATCCCCAGAACAAGCTGTAGTGGCAAAGCTGGAAGACACTGTGTTCCACAGACTGAGATCACATGGAAGGCCAGTGTTCAATTCCTGCTCCAACCTGAAGGCAGGTGTGGTGGTGCATGCCTGTAATCCCAGCAACTATAGAAGCTGAGGAAGGGGATTCACAAGTTTGAGGCTGGTCTAGGTAACACAGAGGGATTCTAGCCAAAAAAATAACCAGGTGTGGTGGTATGAATCAGTAATCCCTTCAACTAAAGAGGCAGAGATAGGAGGATTGTGACATGGCAAGACTCTGTCTTTAAAAAAAAAAAAAAAGGACCCAAGGGGTGGCAAGGTGGTGCATCCTGGGTGTACATACACATAACTCATTTGGGTGGACTGAGGCTGAGTTGGATTGTGGTATGAAGGTCTTGGTGGAGATGCTTGTCTTCCCTCTTTCTCTCTCTCTCATGGAAAAAAAAAAGGCAAACAAAATATTCTTGCCATTATCTATTTATTTTACGTATTACTATTTTTTTAAGAGAGATTTTTGCTATAGGGAATATGCATTTGTCAGAGAAGACAGGGAGAGTCAAGAGAGGGAGAGAGAAAAATCAACTTGCAGGGGATGGCCATGCCACAATCCCTTCTCCTCCATTCTCCTCTTGGGATTTTGGGCATACACGCACATGTGCCCAGCATGAGTTTCAAGTCTCCAGGTCGAGGACTCAAACTGTGGTTGGCCATGTAGGAGTCCAGTGTCTTAACCACCAAGGGGCCACCTGCTGGCCCCTATTTTATGTATTTTACATATAGTTCGTCCACACAAGCTTTTTTACTTAAAGAAATTATTCCACAGCTGCTACAAGCTTGAAAAATACTGTAATAAAGAATGACCAATAAAGCCTAACGTTCACAGCAAATGTATGAAGATAAATGTAGTAGTTTTGTCATACCTGATATGTGCATTACAGTATCTTTTGGCATAGTCAGACCATGTTCCAAATTTTTGTGGAAAGAGAGCTTCAATTTGCATGAAAAGCTGTAACAATACAAGTGTTCATAATATGTTATAATGTTTGTATGTGAATTATTATTACCATGATAAAACCAGTTAATAAAACAGTATAAAGTCAAACAAAATCTACTTATTATTTAAATCTAAATGTTTCCTTCTCAGCTCCATCTCTGTCATGCTCTTCTTTAGGGATAGTTTACCTGTTTCTTAAATATATGTCTGTACATTTTTCATGCCTGTATAAGCATATGTATATATTATCTTTTATTAACATGAAAAGGATAATATACATATTGTTATACAACTAAAATTTTGTCCCTCAAAATGTCTGACACTTGCAAGTATATCTATATTTGTTAATTAATTTTTTAAAAATGATATAAGGGGGCCAGAAAATTGTGTGATGGTTATGTCACTGGACTCACACACAGCCAATTGCATTTCGAGTCCCAGACTCAGTAGCCTGAAAATCATGCTGGGCACATGTGTGTATGTGCCAAGATCCCAGGAGGAGAATGGAGAAGGAATTGTGGCATGGCCATCCCTCCTGGGGGGCGGGTGATTTCTCACTTTCCCTCTTACTGTCCATTTTTCTCTCTCCAGTGAGTCCATGCACCCTATGACAAAATCTCTTTAAAATATTTTTTAATTAAAATGATAAAGAATGTATTATAATAATAAAGAACTGTTTAAAGGCTGGCTAGTAATCTATTAGGTCATCGGGAAAGTCATGAAGTATTTTTCTACATTTTTCTATGCAAAAATGCATTATGACTTTCCCAATGACCTAGTATTAGTATTATATAGATGTACAGTAAATATTTAAACACACTACTGATATTAAACATGGGCTGTTTCTGGTTTTTAGGCAGCTACAGAAATAACTTAATTTTTTACTGCGTGTGGGTATGTATACACATGTACACAAACATCAGTGTAAGTATATGTATCTAAATTTATATCTATCAATGATCGGTCTATCTATCTACCTATCATCCATCCATCCATCTGCATTTCTATTAGATGGTTTGGAGGATATATTTTTAGAAATGGAGCAGCTGGATTTAAAGTATATGTTTTTTTTTTTTTAGAGGTTTTTGCTATAGGGCGCGTGCGCTCGCCAGACAGACAGAGACATAGAGACAGAAAGCGAGAAATCACCCCCCAGGGGAGATGGCCACGGTACAATCTCTTCTCCTCCATTCTCCTCTTGGGATCTTGGGCACACACGCACACGTGCCTGGCGTGAGTTTAAGCCATCAGGTCTGGGACTCGAACCGCAGTCGACTACGTGGGAGTCCAGCAACATAACCATTACTCTAACTGCTGGTCCCTAAAGTATATGCTTTTTAAAGTTCACCAGATGTTATCATGTTGCCCAATAAAAAGATGGTCTCAATCTATACACTTTATTAGTAGTATCATGAAATCTTTTCATTTTCACAACCCTGATCAGTTGCACATGATAGTGTCATTATTATTTTAGTATACTTTTAAAAATAATAGCTTTATTCTGATGTAATTTTTATCCCGCAAAGTTCACATTTCTAAAGTGCATAATTTAGTAGGGCTATTTTTTGATTATCTACAAAGTTATGCATTATTTAGCACTGTTTAATTTCAAAATACTTTTATCATCCCCAAAAGAAAACCCACATACATTAGTATTCACTGTCTAGTTTCTCTCCCTTAGTCCTAGCAAACACAAATCTACTTTTTGGCTCCACGAACTCCCCTAATGTGAAAATTTCATATAAACAGAGTAATACAATATGTAGTCTTTTATGTCCGGCTTCTTTCATTTAGTGTAATGTTTTCAAGGCTTATCCATGTTGTAGCATACATAGCAGTTCATTCTTTTCTGTGGTCAAATAATACTACATTATATGAATATGCTACATTTTTTTAATCCACTCATCAACTGAGGAACATTTGACTTGTTTTCACATTTTGGGTATCATGTGAATAATGCTATTATAAACATGTGTACAGTCCACATGGATCCTGAGCTTCAGCTGTGAACTAGTGCTTTCAGAGATTTAAAATGAAGATTTCCTGCTGAGACTTCTTCCTCACTTATTTCTAGTGGGTAGTGCTACCTGTCTCTTTGTCTCCAGTTCTCTCTGTCTCTCTGTGTCTCCCTGCTCTATACATCTGAATATTAGGGTCAGAATATTCCTCTATTCCCACTGATTCTGATGCACAAAGAGTGAGAACAGAATGGAAGACAGATTGCAGATCGCCTCCTCCTGCATGCCTCTGAACACTCAGACTGAACTTCAAGAATTAGAAGAAATGCACCATCCATCTGATGTCTAGAAATCACCGCAGGGTCACAAGAAATATGGAAAAACAAGAAAATATCTCTCCTCCAAGGAAAAATAAATCCTCCTCATCCTCAGACAGTATGATGAAATTCATGGAAATGTCTGATAAAGAATTTATAATTTTCATGGTGACAAAGTTCACAGAGATTGAAGAGAAGAGAGACAATGAACTGCTGAAGAGGTAAGGGAAAGAAGCTGACAAACTTCAGGAGGTGAGGAAATTCTTGCAAGATCTAAAAGAAGAATTACATATTTTACAAAAGAATCAAACATACCTGTTAGAGATGAAGACTATAATACAGGGAAGTCAAAACCTCCCTTGGAAGTATTCAAAGCAGACTAGGTCACACTGAAAATAGAATCTCAGTTGTAGAAGATAGAATTACTGGCCTAGAAAAATCCACCACGAAGACTGAGAAAATTGTCCAAAAACATGAAAATACTATACGAGAAATACTAGATACCACCAAACATACAGATAATTGGTATCCCAGAAGGAGAAGAGACCCATAAGGGCATTGACAATCTATTCCATGAAATCCTGGAAGAAAACTTTCTAAACCTAGAGAAGCATTCAAAGATATAGTCCCAAGAAATACAAAGGACCCCAAATAGAGTCAACCCAAGAAGATCTTCTCCAAGACACATTATAGCCAGACTGAGCAAAACCACAAAGACAAGATACTAAGATTGGCAAGAGAGAAATGGAAAGTTACCTACACAGGATATCCAATCAGGCTAATAGTGGATCTCTCAACGGAAACAATATGAGTGAGGAAGGAATGGGAAAATATATTCAAAGTGTTAAGGGAAAAGCAACTGCAAGCACGGATACTATACCCAGCAAGATTATCCTTCATATGGGAAGAAAAGAAAAGAACATTCTCAGATAAACAAAACCTGAAAGAAATTACCAACACCAGACTAGATCTCCAAGAGATTCTGCAGGGAGTGCTATACCAGGAAAATTAAATACAGTCACACAGAAATAAGACTTCAAAAACTAAGAAAATGGCCAACTTACTTAATCATGTGGACAAGTCTGGAGTTGAATATTATATTCCAGAATTTAATTGGGAAAACTGAATCACAACAAAAGATAAAGTACATGAGACTGAACTGGTGAAATAGAATTTTATGACTTTTGACTAAAACAGTGTTGATTTTTTTCTAGGCTTTGTTTTCTGATTTTAAGGTTTTTTGTCTTGTCTTGAGCTGTCGATAGGTTCATGTACCTTCCGTGGGAGTCCAGCGACATAGCCATTACGCTAACTGCTGGTTCCCGCATTTCTTTGACTTATTAAAATTAAATCTGCTTTTCTTGAAATTGAAAAATAAATAAATAAATAAATAAATAAACAAACAAACATCTGTACATAATTTTTTGTGAGCATGTTTTCTGTTTTCCTGGGCAAATACCTACAAATGGAGTTGTTGGGCTAAATGGTAACTTTGTGTTTCACTTTTTAAGAGGCTGCCAAAGAATTTTCCAAAGTGATTTTGGTGCTTTGCATCTTTTTAATATGTAACATGACATGCATAAATAACTAATTTATCCAAGAAAAAAATAACAAAGGAAATTAGAAATAAGAGTGAGAAAAAAATATAATTAAGGATACAGCACACAAAAATATGTGTTGCTGCAAAATCAAAGTTTAGAGAAAATTATAGCTGCATATGCCCTTGTTTAAAAAGGAGATAAAGGTGCCAGCAGATTGCCTGGTGGGTAAGGTGCTGGACTCTGACATGGCCAACTTTGGTTTGTGTCCCAGACCTGGTGGCTTGCTTTCTCACATTCCCTCTCACTCTCTCATTTTGTGTCTCTCTGGTGAGTGCAGATGGCATATAGTAAAATTTTAAAATAATAATAATAAATTAAATTAAAATAATTTTTTAAAAAGGAGAAAGATCTCGAATCAATAAACTAATTTTCCACATTAAGATACTAGAAAAGGAAGTGCAAACTAAACCCAAAGCAAATACAAAAAGGAGACAATAAAGATTAAAACTGAAATAAAGGAAATAGAAAACAGAAAGAGAAAAATCATTAAAACTAAAAGTTATTTCTTGGAAGATCAATACTTTCAAAACTTAAGCTAAATTGACTAAGAAAATAAATGAAGACTCAAATGATTAAAATCAAGAATGAAAGAGGTGACATTACTACCAACTTCACAGAAATACAAGAGTCTAAGAAGGAATACTATGAACAACATTTTGCCAATAAATTAGATAACTGAGATGAAATGATCAAAATCTTAGAAATATACAAGGTACTAAAACTGACTCAAAAAGAAAAAAAAAATCTGAACAGACATATTGGGTTACTGGAAAAGTCATGATGCATTTCTGCACAGAAAAACATAGAAAAAATATGTCATGACATTTCCAACAACCCAATACAGTCAATGAAAAAGCTGAATTACTAATCTACAATCTACCCACAAAGAAAAAAAGCACAGGCCAATTGAATTCTACCAAACATCTTTTTAAAAAGCAAGATTAATGTTTCCCAAACTTTTCCAATAAATAGAAGGGACACTTTCCAACTCATTCTATGAGGCCATATTACTTTGATACCAAAATCAGACCAATATATCGCAATTAATCTGTAAACCAGTATCTCTTATGAATTGACACAATAAGAATCAATACAATATTAGCAAACCAAACCCAACAACACACAGAAAAAGATTATGTACCATGACAAACTGGGATTTATCCTCAAAATTTAAGATTCTTTTAACATACAAATATTAGTTAATATGATACATCATATCAATAGAATAAGGGACAAAAACACATAATTCTCTCAATAGATATAGGAAAAAAATGACAAGATTCCAAATATTTTCATGATTAAATATTCAATAAACAAGGAATGGAAATGAACTTCCTTAACCTAATTACAGAAAATCTAGGAGAAACCCACAGTAGGATCATACCTTAAGGCTGAATACTTTCTCTCTAAGATCAGGAACAAAACAAGGATGTTCACTCTTGCTACTTTCATATAACATTGTAAAAGTTCTAGCTCTGACAATTAGGTAAGAAAAAAAATGAAATAAAAGTACTTGAGATTAGAAAATAAGAAGTAAGGGACCAGCAGGTGGCATGGTGTTTAAGGCACTAGACTCCCACATGGCTAAAAGTGGTCTGAGTCCCAAACACAGTGGCCTGAAATGATGCTGGCCATGTGTACGTGTGTGCTCAGAATTACAAAAGGAGAATGGAGGACAAGGGAATGTAGCAAAGCCATCGCCCCTGGGAGGGTGATTTCTCATTTCTCATTTGCTCTCTTTCTCTGAGGAATGCATGTGCCCTATGGCAAAAACCTATAAAAGAAATAGATAGAAAGACTTATACTGTGAAAACTACGAGGTACTATTGTAAAAAAATTAAAGACAATCTAAGATAAATGGAAAGATATTTTGTATTAATGCTTTGGGAGACTTAATACTGTTAAAATGAAAATATTCTTAAAGTACACTACAGTATCTATAAAATTTCAAGCTAGATGTTTTGCAAAAATTGACAAAGCCAATCAGACTATTTATAGAGAAATCCAAGTACTTGGGATATCAAAAATAATCTTGAAAAACAGAAACAAAATTAGAGGATTCACATGTCCCAATTTGAAAATTCTTCACTTAAAATTTGTAATTTTATATTATTTTTCTTAAAGAGTTGCAAATACAAACTGTGCAATTATCAGGACCCACAAAACTTGTATTTACCCTTGCTTTGAACAGTGGCTATCCTGAAGGTGGGATGAAAGTACTGACATGTGATCACAGTGAGACACAATAGTCACTGTTGCTTTGTCAATATTCTATTTCTCATGCTAAATAGGTAAGTATTCATTTTATCATTATCATTTTTACTATATGTATCTCCTTAATTTCCTTAAAAATTTAAGAAAATTTAATTTCTCCTATAATGACATGATTTTGGAATATTAAGAAAATTACATGGAGTCTATTCTTCCATCCATTGCCCTACAAGAGTCAAAAATATCAATGTAAAATTGAGCATTTATCACCACTATTTATGTGTTTTTAGGTGTATCTCAGAAGACTTCCAGGCTGAAATCTAAAGGCCGAATCTAAGAAATACCGTTAGAGAGACAATAATAAAGGCTGTTATTCAGCGTTAGCTTAATAATTAATAGTAACTACCAAATATTAAGCGCTTAATGTGTGTTAGGGCACACGTCTAGGTATTTTCAAAGCAATATTCCCTTTAATTCTCCCAACAACTTTGCAAGAAAACAAGTCTATATTTTCCTATGACTCAGTGTTCATTCATAGACAATGTTTTCTTAAGGAAAATTCTTTACAGACTCAAACGAGTTTCATCCATCATTTCTTCTTTCTAAGCCTTTAACCACCACTAGTTTCTCAGAGTGGCAAAAGCTAAATGAGTTATCAAACAAATGCCTTATTCCTCCATTTTTAAGTATATGCCTTATCTGTCCCGCACACACATCAGCTCTAGTTTCATTCTACCTTCTCATATGTAGATTTTGTAAGAAAAGAGGAACAGAAAGAAGTTCTAAAATGATCTATGAAATAAGTAGACAATTCAACTGAAAATGGATCAAAGATCTAAATGTAAAATCTCAAACTATAAAATTACTTGGGAAATGGGACCAGCAGAAGGCAAAGTGGTTACCTCACTTTCCCACATAGTTAACTGCAGTTCAAGTACTGGACCCGGTGCCTTCAAACTCATGCTGGGAGGGCATATGTGTGTGTATCTAAAATCCCGAGATGAGAATGGAGGAGAAGGGATTGCAGCATGGCCATCCCCCCAGGGGATTGACTTCACGCTTTCTGTTTCTTTTTATCTCTGTCTCTCCAGAGCATGCACACGCCCGATAGCAAATATCTGTGAAAAAAAAAATTACTTGCGAAAGAGGCCAGGAAAACACATGAAGACATTGGAGTAGGCAAAGACTGCTTGAATTAAGACTCCTAAGGCACAATCAACAATATCACAAATAGACAAGTGGCATTATATCAAGCTAAAAAGCTTCTGCACAGCAATGGAAAAAGTAAAGTGAATGAAGAGGTAACACTCAGAGAAAATATATGCACACTATGCTTCAGATAAAAAATTGATAACCAGAATATATAGGAAATTCAAGCAGCTTGATTGCAGAAAAACTGGTAATTCAATTAAAAGATTGGCAAATGAGCTGAATATGCTTTCTCATTTTTCCTCTCTCTCTCTCTGTCCCTCTGGTCAAATTAAAATAAATAAATAAAATAATTCTTAAAAAAAAAAACCATAATGAGATATCATTTGATATCAACCAATCAGAATGGCTATTAAAAAAAAAAACTAAAAAAGAAACTAAGAATGGTCAGTGTGGGCAAGGCTGTAGTGAAGAGGGAACACTCCTGCACTGTTAGTGGGGGTGTAAATCAGTATAGCCACTGTGGAAAACAGCGTGGAAGTTCCTCAAAATTTTACAAATAGAACTACCATATGACCCAGTAACCCCATGCGTTGATATTTACCCAAAGGACAGGAAAACATGCAGTCAGAAAGACACTAGCACATCTATTTTTATGGAAGCTTTGTTCATTATTTACTAAGCAAGGGGATAAACCTGAGTGCCCAACAACTGGTGTCTGGATTAAAAAAATGTGGCACATCTACACTATGAAATACTACTTGGCCATAAAGAACAGCAAGACACTGTCATTGGATACAAAGTGAATGAAGCTGGAAAATCTAATGCTAAGTGAAATAAGTCAGACTATTAAAGACAAACATGGTATATTCTCATTCAATCTATTCCCATATGTCTTCACACGATGACAAAAATGGAAAGATTTAAAGATATAACAGTAGGTGGGACAAGAGTTGATACCATAGACTGTGTGGGTAGAGATTAGTTATTGAGGTGGGGTGGAAGTGGCTCAGCAAAAAAGCATTGAAAAGACATAAGAATGTAAGGTTTGGGACTAGCAGATGCCATAATGTTTATGTTGATGGACTCCCAAGTAGTCAACCACAGTTTGAGTCTGGGACCCAGTGGCTAAAAACTTATGCTGGGAATATGTGCATGAATGCCCAAGATCCTGAGAGGAGAATGAAGGAGAAAGGATTAAGGCATGGTCAGCTCCCCCAGGGGGTGATTTCTTGCTTTCTGTCTCTCTGATGAGCACACATGCCCTATAGCAAAAATCTCTCTCTAAAAAAAGGAATGTAAGGTTCTTTGTTGAAAATACTGTATATGGCAAATATCCTCAATTTGGTTATCATGCACTGGATGTATGCTTTGAAAAAACCATATTATAGGGACCAGCAGATAGGGTAATGGCTATGTCACTGGACTCCCACATAGTCAATTACGGTTTGAGTCCCAGACCCGGTGGCTTAAACTCACGCTGGGCGCAAGTGTATGCATACCCAAGAACCCAAGAGGATAATGAAGGAGAAGGGATTGCAGCGTGGCCTTCTCCCCTGGGGGGTGATTTCTCGCTTTCTGTCTCTCTCTGTCTTTCTGGCAAGTGCACATGCCCTATAGCTAAAAAAACCTAACCAAAAAAAAAAAGAAAGAAGAAAACATATATATCATAAATATGTACAATTAAATGTAAGAAAATATAAAATAAATTTAAGAAAAGGTTCTATTACAGCAAAAATATACTAAAAAAATTAGAAATAAAGTATACTCACCCCCAATCATAAGGAACTGACAATGTAAAATAGGGTAAGTGAAGATTATTAACTTTAGCAGAACCTCAGGAACACATATGACAAATTGTATTAAAAATGGAAACTTATGGGAACCAGTAGTTAGCGTAATGGCTATGTTGCTGGACTCCCACATAGTCGACCACGGTTCGCGTCCCGGACCTGGTGGCTTAAAACTCACGCTGGGCGCGTGTGCGTGCGTGCCCAAGATCCCGAAAGGAGAATGGAGGAGAAGGGATTGCGGCGTGACCATCCCCCCTGGGGGGGTGATTTCTCACTTTCTGTCTCTCTGTCTCTCTCTGTCTGTCTGGCAAGCACACACACCCTATAGCAAAAACCTTTCCAAAAAAAAAAAAATTGGAAAAGTATAATAAAACCTTATAATAATAATTATTTTTATATATAAAACTTATATTTAAACCTTATAATAATAATTATTTTTATATATGTATATATGTATATTCCTATACATTTGGTTGAGGTTTACATCTAAATAAATAAGAAGAGTAAAAATAAAAGACATGTTTAATCATTATTAGCTATTTAGACATTCCCAATATATGCTTCTGGCATTTAAGGCATCTAATTTGAAATTAAACATTATAAAATAGGTGTCTGCTTTAATTTGACATGGTTTTAAAGCCCAAAATATAAGAATTTTAATACCTCTTCAGGCCTTCCCAGGGCTGGAGTTCCTGTAAGAAGAATGGCCCTTCTGGCTTTCTGTACTATGGGCAATAAAATCTTGCTGCGAGTTGCATTTCTGGACTTCATGTAGTGTGATTCATCCACTATAACCACTCCGAAGTTTTGATTATTCAGTGCATCTATCAAAATCTCTGCATCTGCAGTTAAAAGACCATAACCTAGAACTGTCACTTTGCTGGTCGATATTCTCCTAGAAGAGAAAATCCACGTAATTTAAAAATATCTCAGTAAATAATTTTTCATAAACAATATAACTCTCTTGAGAGAACATACAAAGTAGAAGAAGAAACAGTGAAAATCAAGAGGAGAGGGTACTATAACTAAACTCAGGCTCTCTTAAGGTTTTACTGTCCTCAAATATGATCAACAAGAAATTCAATTTTAAAATGTGGGTTAACAAAAGCTGAAATTTGATTAAATGGTCTTTGAAAGATTCTGAGATCCAGTAAGCCACATTTTACTAGTACAAGAACATTATTTTTGGATAGTATTTGCTTTTACACACCTAGGATCATGCATAAAGTAGATACTCAAAGACTAACTCTTCAGTGAAACCTTGACATGAATAGGATAGCGGTTTTCCAACCTAAGTGTTATTGGTATTCTCATCAGGACAATACTTGGTGTTATAGGACTGTCCAGTAGACTACAGGGTATTTCACATTCCTAGTCCTACTCATTAAAGGCCAGTAGATTCTCTCAATCACTGTGACAAGGAAAAGGCTCCTGATTCTGGAATAATGGAGTACGGTTAGAAGAGGAGGCAGTACTACCTCATGTAGAGAACCAAAAAGTGATCCCTGATCTTCACATCTCTGTAATTCATACATCTGTAATATGTTTTATCTTGCTGTCATGAAATTATTCGTTTACATATATATTTCCCTTGCTACATCATGAGATTGGTAAAGATAAGAAATGTATCTTATTCATTATTATATGCACAGTTCTATGCTCCCAATGAGAGTTTGCAAACTAATAATTTTTAAAATCATTAACATAAAACCAAAGCATTTTTTCATTTTCTATATCATTAGTGAAAAACGTAGGACAGAGCTAGTCTTGTGCAGAGCTCCTATATAACTAGCCAGTACCACCATGGCAACGCATTTTAAAAATAGCAACTGCATTTTAAGATCTGGATAAAACTACTCAAAACAGACTTAGGAATTTTTTTCACTGTACTGAAATATCAGAAGAGTCTGCAGATAAAAAGTACAGAGTTAATATCACTAATTAATTAAAGTATACTGACAGCAATATATAGAAGACAAAGGCTTTGAAGGCCATATAGCAATCTCTTTGTTTCAGAAGCAGTCTCTGTATCAAAAGCTGTTTCTTTACCTAGATGAAACTGGGTAGTTTTTTTTTTTTTTTTTTAAGTTAATATCCTTTAGAAAACTTATATTCTGGAATTGTAGTTCTATGTAATATATCCCGATGTTATTAAAATAAAAATATCAGCCACTATTTAATTGCAAGAGTATGTTTCCAAAACTACTAATGAAGGAACCAGCAGTTAGTGTAATGGCTGTTGCTGGACTCCCACACAGTCAACCGCGGTTCGCGTCCGGGACCCGGTGGCTTAAACTCACACCGGATGCGTGTGCGTGTGTGCCCAAGACCCAGAGAGGAGAATGGAGGAGACGGAATTGTAGTGTAGCGATCTCCCCTGGGGGGTGATTTCTCGCTTTCTATCTTTCTGTCTGTCTGGCGAGTGCACGCGCCCTTTAGCAAAAATCTCTCCAAAAGAAAGATTAAAAAAAAAAAAAAAACAACTACTAATGAAAACTAGATTAAATACTACTGCGTCATCATGATGTGTTTTTCTGTTTTTCTATGTATCATGACTTTTCTGACAACACAATATAAAAGATGATACAGGAGGGGTTGGCAAGTGGCATGGTGGTTAAAGCTGCTGGACTCTGACATGGCTGACTGCAGTTTGAGTCCTGGACCTGGTGGCTTGCTTTCTCACTTTCTCTCTCTCGGCAGTTTTTATAGGAGATGAGATTTATTCAAAATGATTGACTACATGTTATTTTAATGTTTTTTAAAAATGTATTTATCTATTTCTTCCATGAGAGAAGGAGAAAGAGAAAGACAGAGCCAAGCAACCCAGTGATCCTATCTCCAACCTCAGCCAGCCAATACCATGCTGGAGTATTCATAGGAAAACCTTCTGACTCAAACCAAGGACCTTCCCGTATGGTCTCAGCACTGCATTATTTAGCACTGTGCCATCACAGCTGGCCTACATTTTATTATATCTTTTTTTAAAAAGAAGTATTTTATTTAACTTTATTATTATTATCATTATTATTTTCCAGTTTGATCAGAGAGACACAGAGAGAGAGAGGAAGTGAGAAAGCAAGCCACCAGGTTTGAGACTTGAACCATGGTCCGCCATGTGGGAGTCCAGCCTTTAACCACCATGCCACTTACCGGCCCCCATTTTATTATATCTTAACCATGTACTCAAATTTTCTTCCGCCCATAAAAACATATTCCACTGAATTAAGGTTTCAAGGTTGAACGAGTAAAGAACCTCCATCCATTTTGACTGTTTCTTCTTCCTACATTCACCAAGGCCAGTTACTTCTACAAACACAATTTAAAAATCTTAGCAAAAACAACATAGTACAAAGATACTACGGAAATTCTAAGTATTAACAGATGTTCATTCAGGTTGATGTATTGTTTTTGCACTTTTTTTTTTCTTTTTTTTTTGAAAGGTTTTTGCTATAGGGCACGTGCGCTCGCCAGACAGACAGAAACAGAGACAGAAAGCGAGAAATCACCCCCCAGGGGGGATGGCCACACCACAATCCCTTCTCCTCCATTCTCCCCTCAGGATCTTGGGCACGCATGCATCCAGTGTGAGTTTAAGCCAGCAGATCCAGGACGTGAACCGTGGTCGACTACATGGGAGTCCAGCGACATAGCCATTACGCTAACTGCTGGTGCCGGGTTGATGTATTGTTTTGACTGAAAGTTCAGAGGTAGATAATTGTGAACCTCTGGAAACATGAAAATTTACATAATGCACCTAGATATTCAATGTAATAACTTAGCAATATTTAAATTGGTTGACTTAGTCCAATGGTTAGAAGGCAAAATTAACAAATACTATAATTTTTTAATGTAAAAACTACAAATAATAACAAAGTAAATATTATCAAGATATAAACTATTATATTTACAAATCAACAAAGTAAAAAACCTAAACTTGCGAGGATTAATTTTGAATTACACATTAATCTTGTATATTAAATAAAAACTTAGAAAGCAAAATCTACCATAGCTGATAATAAGAAAAATCAAAGTCTTCGAGTGAGTCACTGAAAAGTTGTGAAATTTGTTTTGAACTCTGAAGTAGCTGATTTTCAGTATAGCTGGCCCTCCATATCTACAGATTTAATCAACCTCTGATCAAAAATATTCAGAAAAGGGAACCAGCAGATGGCATAATGGGTGCTTCCCTGGACTCCCACATAGTCAAGCATGGTTCAAGTCCCAGACTGTGAAGCTTAAAACTGAAGCTGGGTACATGTGTGTCTGTGCCCAAAATCCCAAAAGAGAATGGAGGAAAAGGGATTATGCCATGGCCATGCGTAATTTCTCACTTTCTGTCTCTCTGTCTCTACAGTGATTGCACGTGCCCTTATAGCAAAAATCTCTCTCTTAAAAAAAAAAAATTAAAAAAAAAAAACTGGTCACATCTGTACTGAACATATAGACTTTTTTCCCTTATCATTATTCCCTAAATGACACAGTACAACAACTATTTACATACTATTTACATTGTATTGGTATTATAAGTAATCTAGATGCGATCTGAAGTATATGAGAGGACCTATGTAGGTTATATACAAATACTACACTATCTCATAGAAGGTACTTGCATAGCCACAGATTTTGGTATCCTCAGTGGGGGAGGAGAGGTCTTGGAACCTACCCTCTGTGGATACCAAGGGACAACTATATATTTAAAGAATATACAGTGAACTCTTGAACAACAAATGTGTTATGGGAACCAACACCCTGCATAGTGAGAAATTCACATGTAACTTTCCCTAGAAACTTAACTACTAAGGGACCAGCAGTTGGTGTAATGGCTATGTCGCTGGACTCCCATGTAGTTGACTGTGGTTCAAGCCCTGGACCTGGTGACTTAAACTCACGCTAGGCGCATGTGCATGCATACTCAAGATCCCGAGAGGAGAATGGAGGAGAAGGGATTGTGGCATGTGCATGCCCCCGGGGGGTGATTTCTCGCTTTCTGTCTCTCTGTTTCTCTCTGTCTTTCTGGTGATCACATGCACCCTATAGCAAAAACCTCTCAAAAAAAAAAAAAAGAAACTTAACTACTAATAGTCTACTTCTGACAGGAAGCCTTACTAAAAATATAAAGTCAGGGCCAGAAGGTGGTGTGGTGGTTAAGGGTGCTGGACTCCCACATGGTCGACGATGGTTCAAGTCCCAGACCTGGTGACTTGCTTTCTCTCTCTCTCTCTCTCTCTAGTAAAATTAAAATAAATAAATAAATACAGCTAAATAAAACAATTCTTTAAAAAAATAAAGTGAATTAGCACTTGTATGTTATATGTGATATATACTGTACTGTTATGATAAAGTAAGTTAGAGAAAAGAAAAATATTAAGAAAATCACAAGGGAGACAAAACATATTTATAGTATGTATGTTTTGAAAGCCCACATATAGGAGTCAGCAGGTAGCATGATGGTTAAGGCTCTGAACGCGAGTCCTGGACCTGGAGGCTTGCTTTCTTGCTTTACCTTTCTCTCTGTCTCTCTCTGATCAAATTTTTTAAAATAATAACAAATGAAATAAAAAAATAAACAATTCCTTAAAAAAAAGAAACCCCTCATGGGACCAGCAGTTAGCATAATGGCTATGTCACTGGACTCCCACATAGTTGACCGCAGTTCACGTCCTGGACCTGGTGGCTTAAAACTCAAGCCAGGCGTGTGTGTGCGCGTGCCCAAGATCCCGAGAGGAGAATGGAGGAGAAGGAATTGCGGCGTGGCCATCCCCCTTGGGGGGTGATTTCTCACTTTCTGTCTCTCTGTCGCTCTCTGTCTGTCTGGCGAGCACACGTGCCCTATAACGAAAACCTCTCAAAAAAAAAAACAAAACAAGAAACCCCTCATATAAATGGACCAATACAGCTCAAACTTATGTCATTCAAGTGTTAACTACTAAATAGATACATTACATTTATGTTTTAAAGTATACATTTTTTCACTTACTTTTAAAATATATCATAAGAGAACTTAGAAATTAAATGTAGTATTGTTTTACATAAATAATTCATATTTTCAAATATAAACTAAAATATGGGATTAGCAGATGGTGTAATGGTTACATCATTAGACTCCCTCATGGCTGACTGTGGTTCAAGTCCTGAACCCGAATCCTTGAAACTCATGCCAGGCACATTTGTGTGCATGTCCAAAATCCCAAGAGGAGAATGGAGGAGAAGGAACTGTGGCATGGCCATCCCCCCCCGGAGGGTGATTTCTCACTTTCTGTCACTCTTTCTCTCTCTCTCTAGTGAGTGTACACTCCCTATAGCAAAAATCTCTCTCTAAAGAAAAAAATATATAAACTTAAACTCTTCATGCTACTCTCTTATTTCTAAATTATGATCTACAGGTGATATTTCATTCTAAACATGAGAATAAATACACATAAACAAAGCAGACTTTTTTGTCTCAAAGATGAAAAATACTATTCTTACCCGACATCAGTTTTATTCTGAACGACATTGATTTCTTCTGGACCTAACTCTGGGATCCACTTCTCAATTTCTTCTGTCCAAGGATACCTCAGAGATGATGGGACTACTATTAGAAGAGGCCATTCCTCTTTATAGAAGTAAGCAATTGAAATCGCCTGAATTGTCTTTCCTAGACCCATCTAAATAAAAAAAAAATACAAATTAAAGATGAAACCTAAAATATTTTGAAAGAAAACATCAAATATCATATTTGACTATTATTATTGAAATAGTTTTCCAATGTAAAATTAGTAAGATTACAAAGTTAGTAAAAGTTCAAGATTATGAGGAAATTTAACTTGTTAAGCAAACTGGACTCAAAAAGACACAATGCAAAGTATTAGTTATAGTGATTTCATACAACTTAGCATTATGCAATGTACATGGCCATTCATAGTTTCTCTTCTTAGAGAAAACAGTTAGTAAATGACTTAGTAAATGCATTTAGTAAATCCCTTACTTATACAGTTTTAAAAAACTGTTATTTTAAATATAAAATAAGCTCTGAATTATGCACTTTCACAAAAGTGTTAGGTCATATGGAAAGTCATGACATGTTTTACTATGCAAAAATGCACCATGACTACTGAAAATCCAACAGCAAGCACAGAAGTTTACATCATTTAAATCGCATCTCAGTGACGCAAAACTAGTATGAGATCCTGGGACTCTGATGTCTTCTCACTTGGCTGTTTTAATACAATCAGTGACCAATCCCTAAGCTGTTCCCATTTAAAAAGAAGTTACTAAATGAATGCATAAAGTGGTTTTGCTTATAATAGCCAGTAACTGGAGAAAACTCAAATGTGCTTCAGCTGGTCCATGGGTAATCCAACTATGGTATACTCATTCAAAAGAACAATATATTCAATATGATGGACTACTATTCAGAAATGTGAAAAAATGAGCAAATCATTGCTTTACACAACAGCATGAATGAATCTCAAATGCATTTTGCTAAGTGAAAAGAAGTTCAATTCAAAAGCTACAAACTGTATAGGATTCCATTTATAAGTCAATCTGGAAAAGGCAAATCAATAGTGACAGCAGAGCTGTGGTTGCCAGGGAATGGATGTGGGGAGGGAAGCAGCATGAAGAAACTTCTGGAGATCGAGTTGGTCTATATCTCAACTCTAGTAGTGGTTACATGAATATATGCATTTGTCAAAACTCATAGAATTGTCTACTAAAGCTGGAAGAATTTATCCAAAAGGGTGAATTATATCTCAATAATCCTTATTTTTTTTTTATAGTAGTTACTATAGTGAACGATGGGAAAGAGAAAAACTATTGATAGAAGACAAGGACCTTGCTTACTAAACTGTTTAAAAAGAAAAACGAAAGACACAGAAATCTAAAACAATGAGTTTAAAATGAGACTTAAATGATAAGTGAAATTCAAAAAAAAAGGGGAGGTTTTGAACTTTTAGCAAGTCTCCATTACGAAAGCCTCATTTTCTCTGTGTGTTTTTCTTTTTTTAATTAAAGAATTATTTTATTTAACTTTATTTACTTATTTATTTTAATTTGACCAGAGAGGGATACAGAGAGAAAGAGAGATAGAAAGTGAGAAAGCAAGCCGCCAGGTCTGGGACTGGAACCAAGGTTGGCCATGTGGGAGTACAACACCCTTAACCACCACGCCATCTGCCAGCCCCCCTGTTTTTTCTTTTAACTGCTATTAACAACACCAAAAGGCAATCTTAAAATAACTTCAAACAAAGTTACATTTATACCAATCAAATATCAAAGAGAAATTTTAAAAAATTAGTGTGGTTTGCTTAGGAAAATGTTCTCTTGACTGGAGTAAAGACTGCCAAGGGCAAAAGCTGTAAACAGAACTCAGTAAGTGACTGTATTTTCAGACCTGGCATATAGTAACTGCTCAGAAATTATCTGAATGAATGAATGACTAAACAAAGATCAGGAACCCTACATTCCTGATCCATGAGGCATTACCCTGAAACAGGTTAAGACCCAGTGGCACAAAAAGTGTTCCTAGTTTTAAAAGGGGAGAGGGAAGTGACAGAAAAGCTTTTAGTCCAAGAGGGCAGTAATAGTAGTTACTACTATACTTCACAGTTTTGGGCAAAGTCTAAAAATTTAACATTAAAACAAGATCTAGTTAAAGACTGTTTCTTAACTAGTCTTTATTAAAAAGTTTTTGCTATGGGGCATGTGTACTCACCAGAGAGAGATGGAGATAGCTAGAGTGAGAAATTACCCCACCCAGGACAGATGGCTACACGACAGTCTCTTCTCCTCCATTCTTCCCTAAGAATTCTGCCAAGCATACACATGCACCCAGCATGATTCTCAAGCCACTAGGTCCAGGGCTTGAACTATGCTCTCAGCAATGTGGGATCCAGTTGCCTTAACCATCATGCCACCTGCTGGCCCTCTAGTCTTTTGTTTGTTTGTTTGTTTTTTGAGAGATTTTCACTGTAGGGCGCGTGCGCTCGCCAGACAGACAGAGAGAGACATAGAGACAGAAAGCGAGAAATCACCCCCCAGGGGAGATGGTCACGCCGCAATCCCTTCTCCTCCATTCTCCTCTCGGGATCTTGGGCACGCACGCACACGCGCCCGGCGTGAGTTTTAAGCCACCGGGTCCGGGTCACGAACCGTGGTCGACTACGTGGGAGTCCAGCGACATAGCCATTATGCTAACTGCTGGTTCCCTGGCCCTCTAGTCTTTTAAGGATAAAATTAGGTTAAATTAGGCAGTATGGGGCAATAGGTGGGTTAGATATGAATACACATACACACACACGGCCTACATAGTTCATTACAAAATTAAATCATTTAACCCCTTAATATAAATATATTTCCAAGAACTAGCATGGAATCCAAGCTTTAGGCCTATACAGTCAAATTTTATTTTTAAGGTTTTTTTGCCATAGGGTGTGTGTACATGCCAGAGAAACGGAAAGTGAGAAATTCTCCTTCCAGGGGGGATGGCCATGACACAGTCCCTCTTCCTTCATTCTCCTCCTGGGATTTTCGGCACACACACACATGTGCCTGGTGTGATTTTCAAGCCTTCAGGTCTGATACTTGAACTGCAGTTGATCATCCGAGAGTCCCACGCCTTGACCACTATACCCCCTTGCTTGCCCCTACTTAGCCAAATTTATGACTTACCCGATGGAAGTAATCACAGCCCTAATAGAAAGCTATTTATATAACTTAAGTTATATGGTAAGATGACTGGCATGTTTCCCTGTTCTCAAAGCCCTCCAATTCTCATACCTGAAAATACTAAAAAGTCACTGGATTCTGTGGCTAGCTAGGCTCTAATAAAGCAGGAATTTAATGGTTACAGACCTTTCCCGGCTTGAAGTTATTAGTGCTGCCGCTCTCCCCTGAGACTCCCCTTATTTTGTGTGTGGACCAACTCACTAACCCCATGCTACAGCTGTGAGTCCCTGGTTATGCTTCCTACCACAGTTTCATAACCTTTTTTTTTCTTAATTTCAAATTTTGTGGAAATAGGAATCTGTTTTCCTTTCCTAATTTTCTGGGAAGCAGAATTCTGTCTCTGGAACCCAGATTCTATCCCTAGCACGTTTCCATCTGCTTGCTGCTAAATTTACTTGGTGCCAATTACCTGTTTCCCTAGACTTTTGTGCACTTTGTGTGGTATGACTAACTGTGTTCTAGGTTGGCCTGCTAGGTATGCCTCTCCCAAAGATTGCCACTTATGAAAAATTCCTAATATGCTCTACTAATACCAGGAATGTAAGTCTTCAATAGGGATATGTGGAAACAGAACTTGAAACAATTGGTAGAAAAAACACAGCAGTATTGCAGTTACATGATAAAGTCAAATGGTGCATTGTACAAATGGTGACTATAGTTAATAACGTATTAGTTAATAACATATTCTTGAAAATTACTGAGAGTAATTTTGTGTTCTCATCACAAAAAATGAGATGTTAGATAATATGTATATTAATTCGATTTAGTCCTCCTAAAATGTATACATATTTCAAAGTATGTTGTACACCATAAATATATGTAAATTTTTGTGTATGAAATTTAAAAAATAAGATAACCAAGAGAAAAGAGAAGCATTAGGTCGAGGATTGGGAAGAAATGGGGAACTGGCACAAGTATCCATAAAAATAAGAATAGCTCTAATAAGCTGGGAAGCTAACATATTAGCTTAGAAGTTTGGACATTTTTGTCTTCTAGAATCCTAACCCTGTTTTGTATCTAATCTGGTATTAAAACCATTGAATGAGTTCCGACTCCAGATTATGTTCTTTTTCAGTTCTGAAATGCTCATTATAATTCATTTTTAAATTTTTTTAAAAACCACCCCCCTTTAAAAACAAACTTTACTTTAAGGTGTATGCACTCACCAGAAAGAGATATAGAGAAAAAGCACCTCCCATGGGGAATGGTCACACTGCAATTCCTTTTCCTCCCTTTCTCACTCCTTTTGGGATTTCGGACATGCATATACATATGCCCAGTGTGTTTCTCAAGCCATGGGGTCCAGGACTCAAACCACATAGTTGGCTATGGGAATCGAGCCGTCTTACCAAGCAGGCCATGGGCTGGTCCAAAGACCCTTTTTAATATACTAAATTACCTGAGAAGGGTTTTATCTTTTCATCTCTTTGTCCAAATTTTTCTTTATGCTCAGGGAATTGTACTTATTACTGGAAGATTGTCATTCCGGGGGGTCAGCAGAAGCCCAGGTAGGGTATTTGATCAAGAATCTTCCACTTCAACAAGCTTTACCACTAATCTCAGTCTCTTTAGCACAATACTGCTGAAATCTTTTACTTCTTTTGTTGTTGTTGTTATTTCTTTATTTCTTCCATGAATGAGAGAGACAAAGACAAAGAGAGACATCACCCCAAACAGATTCCTGATACCCCATAATCTACGTCCAGCTTCAGCCAGGCCTGGAGCACGGGCATGCACATGCTCTGTATACTCAGAGGTCTCCAGACATGAACTCAGAACCTTCTCATGTGGGACGGCCTTGCAGAGAGTCTCATTTTACCACTGTGCACTGTGCAGCACCCTCTACTTGCTTCTTCCTCCCAATTCCAAACTTCGGTTGGGCTTCTTAGAGTCTCATCATGTGCAGATACGGTTCAGGAGATAGCCAATGACCTGAGATTAATGTATGTGTAGGTATCTGGGGTCTTTCTCTCAACCTCCCTCCACTCTGAGATTTTACCTTCAAGTTTCAAAAGCACAGTGCCCAGTTTAGGAGCAGTCTCTGACAGAAACAAGTATAAATAAATATTTAGATGTGCTGTTACAGCTTTCTTTTCTTTTCTTTTAGTATTTCTCTTTTTCTATTTTAGTTTTTGCTATAGGTTTTTATTTTTTCTTAATTTTTGATATAGGGCATATGTGCTTGCTGGAGAGAAAGGAAAAGTGAGAAGTCACCCTCAGGGGGGATTGCAAGGCCACAATACCTTCTCCTCTTGGGAGTTGGGCATGCATACACACATCCAGTGTATTTTCTAAGCCACCAAGTGTGGGACTCAAACTATACAGTGGGCCATGTGGGATCCAGCCATCTTAACCAACATGCCACTGACTGGTCTGCTGATGGCTTTAAAAAGAGTAAGATTTGACATGCAATGATAGATATAGGTAGCTAAAGAAGGGAAATAAAAGTTTGAGAACTACAATGGTACTATTTTGTAATGCTTTGGAACATCTAAACATTTTCTTCCTATTCCCAGCTATTTTATCAAACTTTTTTTAATAACTTTTAAAATATAACTTAAAAAACATGAGCTGGCCTGTAGCACAGCAGTAAAGTGCCCTATATAGGGAGTCAGCTCCCACATGGCCAATTGTGGTTCAAATTCCAGCCATGGCAGCTTGAAAAATACCACCAAGCACATTGTATATGAATGCTCAAAATCCTGATAGAGTGGAGTTACATAGGATAAATTATTGCAGCATGATCACACCCCATTGGGGACGCTTCCTATCTCTTTCTTTCCCTTGTATACTCTCTGGCAATAAAAAATAAAATAAATAAATAACTGCTTTTTAAGAACTATTAAAGTATTTGGGGCTAGACGGTGGAGCAGTGGTAAAAGACAGCCCACTGGGAAGCTGACTCACATGGGAAGGCTCCAGGTTCTCGTTGGGAGAGCTTCCTAAGTAGAACTCAAGCATGTGCACATGATCCAGGGCTGGCTCAGGCCAGGGGCGGGTAACAGCATCAAGACTCTTCTGGGGGGAGGTGCTCCCTCTCTTTCTCATGGAAAAAATAAATAAACTTTAAAAATGATTAAAATGTTCAGTATCAGTTAAGGAATAAACATAAAAAAAAATAAAATGAACGGTTCCCAAGAAAATTTAACTCATAGGATTACTCCAATAAGGAGATGATGTGTTGAAATCAAGAATAAACAATAAATATAAACAAAGAAAATCTGCCTTCATTTTTGGTGTTTGAATGCCAATAGTTTTCTTTTTATTCATTGCCAGAGGGCATGTGCACTTGTCAGACAGAAAAGAGAAACAGAGACAGAAAGATGGAGAAACCGTACCCTGAATGGAACATGGTCATGCTGTATTCCTTTCTCCTCCATTTCTCTGCCTTTTGGGGATTTGTAGAATGTATGCACATATGCAGTGGAGTGTTTTTAAAGTCTCCAGGGCCAGAATTCAAACTGCAATCAGCCATGTGGGATCTGGCTCCTTTCCCAACTGGACTATAAGACCAGTCCAAATGCTGATAGTTTTCAAGCTCCTTTACCCTTCTGCTCCAATTCTGGACAAGTGGGTAAGAATATGAGGGTGCTATTTTCTCTGGTACTGGTGGGAAATTCACACCATGCAAGTCCTGGTGAGAACACTTACACTACCCGTAGCCCTGCCCCATAAACCCAATAACAAATCAAGTGTTTCCTTTCATTAGCTGCTGAGGAACCTGCCCTGATCTCCCCACAAAGGCTTATTTTGTGAGTAATAAACCTTTTAATATCCTCTTAGTGTCTGTGTGATATCATCAGTCTTGACATCCAAACCAAACGTTGGGTGGAAGTGTCCGATCCACTTCTTCAGAGTGACCATAACAAAGGGAAAGTCATTTCAATATATACCAATAAAATGGCATGTGATTTTAATGAAAGTATTTCTAAAGCTTTGTTGGCTAGAGTGAAAAAAAAAACTCAAAATTTGATCAACGTGGAATCATGTGGGATCCTTTTCTGGATAAATTTCTTCATTGGCCCATTTTTAATCTACCTGAAGACAATACCCTTTGTTATTGGAGAATTAACCTAAAAGTGACTTCTTATCCAGTTATCTTACCCAGTGACAAGCATATAGCTTTTACTCAGTATCTCTTTAATGAAGAGATCCTGTAATGAAGTGACTACAAATGATTCCTGGAAATTGGACAGGTATTTACCAACATAAATAAAGCATTTATTCACTAACTTTGTTACTTGTTGTTGGTCGTTCATTTTTTTGGCCTTTACCCAGCAGAAGATAGTTTAATAGGGCAAACTAGAAAAAGACATGTTCCACACTAGAAAATAAGACTATATCAGTATGCTCCCATTAAAAAAAGAAACGATACATAGCATAACTGAGCTCTAGATAGAATTTGCAGAGGAAGATACTTGTCTGGGATTATTTTTTCCCTAGAAATAAACTTTCAAAATCTGTACTTAGATCTCAGTATTTTAAGAAGAATTTAAAATAGCAGAATGTTCAATTATAAAAGCAATAACGCACTTGAAGTAATTTAAGCATACAGAAGTCACTACACTCAATAGGTGGCTCAAAGTCATGGCTCTGACTGCCCTGGAATTTGTTAAAGTGGGACCCTCCAGTGTTCCATCACAATGAAGGCTAAACAACATGCCAAAAACCTAAGTCTGACTCCAAAAGAGTACAAATGTCTAGGACAAGAAGAAACAAATAGAATACATTAACTGCAATAGTACATTTTATTAATGTTTTTAAAATAGTAACTCACCACTTTACCTGGGAGAATAATTTTAGCTTTCTAAATGTCTCATCCATAAAATTATTAAGCTGTCGGAAAAGTCATGACACCTTTTTGCATAGAAAAACCGAAAAATGTGTCATGACTTTTCCGAAAACCTCATGTTAAGATCTATTAAATAACAATGACCTTAACACAGAGAATTTCATTTTTTGTTGATTACTTTTATATACCAATTTTTATACATGTATATTACAGAAAGTGCCTGTTGACAGAATCAGTCAAGAAGCTCATACCTCTTAAAGTAGGGATGAGTTTCTCTCTCTCGCTCTCTCTTTTTTTTTTTGAGAGAGAGATTTTTACTATTTTTTCTATAGATTTTTACGCTCACCAGAGAGACAGAAAGCAAGAAACCACCCCCCAGGGAGAAATGGCCCCGCTGCAATCTTTTCTCCTCCATTCTCCTTTTAGGATTTTGGGCATGCATGTGCATAGGCTAAGCAAGAGTTTCAAGTCCCCAGGTCTAAGACTCAAACCAGTCAGTCACCTGGGAGTCCAGTGCCTTAACACTATGCAACCTGAGGGCCCAGGGTTTTTCTTTAAAGAATGTGGCCCCAGGCCAGCCCTTTAGCCCAGTTGTTAAGGGAGCTGAATCTCATATTGCTGACTATGATTTGAAACTCACCCCTGGCAGCTTGAAAAACAGGCTGAGTTACATGTGTGTGTATGTTCAAATTTCCACTGGGGTGGAGAAATGGAGAAGAAGGAAATGTGGCATGCCCAAACAAAAGAAAAAAAAAAAAATAGGTGGCCTCTTGGTTGTAGAAGAGACCCCTTTGGAGGACTCTTTTAGTTATGCAGATTTAAAATCTCAAACAGTATCTAAAGTAACTAAGTGAACCTACAGAGGGAAATGCTGGCCTGAAATCCAGAAATTCATTATTGTTCAGGAGAATAAAGGGACATGTGTATTAGCAGAATTATTTCTTCATTCATATATATCATATAATTTTTCCCCATAGGAAAGAAACTCCTATACCACCCAATAAGGAGTTTTAGATGAGTATGCATGAAAATTGTTTGTTCTTAAAACAGGGTGTGTGTGTGTTATACTCACATGTTCTTGTCTCATAAGAGACTAGGATCAGTGAACAGACCATAGGGATATAGACAGAGCAGGCCTGATCTGCTCTTTAATCAAGACCTAAGAGCTACACTTGGAGAAACATACTCCGACTTTCCTGATGGTTGGCTCATCCTTATGGGCAGGAGCAGACATTTTCCTGAAGGGAATGCACTAGAACCAGGTAAAACTAGAAAGGAGATGAGCCTATGAAAGCAGCAAGTTGGGGCATCGTGCTCCCACTGAGTTGGGGAAGTGGCAGAACTCAAGTCGGCCTGTAGTCCAAAGCACGGTTTAGAGATGTCCATCTGGAGGCTAGCAAAAAGTGAGGTGAAGAGAGGACTCTGGCATGGACAGAGAGGCTGGATACTTGAAATTGTGCTTTAGGAATAGACACTTAGAAAGCAGTAGGTGATGTGGTAATTAAAGCACTGGACTCCTACATGGCTCACTGGTTTGAGCTTCACCTGGTGGCTTGAAAATCACACCAGGTACGCACATGCTTACGTGCCCAAAATTCCAAGAGGACAACAAAAGAGAAGCAACCATGGCATGGCCATACCCCTGTGGAGTGATTTCTCACTTTCCTTCTCTCTGGAGGGTGCCTGCAGCCCATGACAAAAAACTAAAAATAAATAAATAAAAATAAAATTGAGATTTCTATTAGCAATCAAAGTTAAGTTTTTTAAATTATGGTACTTCTATTGTCCACATATGTCTAGGAAAGTTTATTGAAAATTACAGTTTTAAAATGGGAAAAATGTAATCAACAGGTATACGGATATTTTTTATATTATTCATGTTCTTACAACTCTCCTGAAAGCATGAAATAACCCCTAAATAAAAAGTGACCAAAAATGTTACAGTTCTACGACCTAGTATCAGCTTGGAGGAAGGAAAGAAGGCTGTTCTTTACCTCAAAAGGAACAGCCCAGAAAAAGTAATGTTAAACTATTCCGGACTATGCCAAAGCCAGAAAATCTCAAAATTCTTCTAAAATTATTTTTAAAAGCCAATAAAACATTGATACTAAAATAAGAAAGGTAGCCATACTATAAAGAGCAATGTTACATGTGAGTATTTTTATCAACATTTTTAGTAGACTACCAGAATACAGAATCCAGTAGAACATTAAAAGAATAACAAATCATGACCAAAAGAAATTCATATCCAAGAGTAATTTCATGATCAGGAGAAATTCATATCTAAGACTATTGAACACAAAATCTTTTACTATAATTCATAATATTAATAGACCGAAGTAAAAATATATGATAATCTTGAGACGCTGAATAGGCAACTAAACAAATTTACCTTTCATCTTTCATTCCTGATAAAACGCCTTTATTGTTAACTATTACTAAAAAAAAAAAAATCTCTTCACATGACAAAAAGTAGATATTTCAACCAAAGAGGCTATACCATGCTTCGTGGAGAAAAGGCATTCTATTAATATCACAGCAGAAAAAAGAAAAAAGAGATATAAATATTAAAATAAAGCAGGCTCGGGACCAGCAGTTAGCGTAATGGCTGTGTCACTGGACTCCCACGTTGTAGACCGTGGTTCGAGTCCCAGACCCGGTGGCTTAAAACTCACACTGGATGCATGTGTGTGCGTGCCCAAGATCCTGAGAGGAGAATGCAGGAGAAGGGATTGCGATGTGGGCATACCCCCTGGGGCGGGGTGATTTCTCGCTTTCTGTCTTCCTGTCTCTCTCTGTCTGTCTGGTGAGCACATGCGCCCTATGGCTAAAACCTCTCCAAAAAAATAAAAAAATAAAGCAGGCTCGGAGCCAGCAGGTGGTATAGTGGTTAAGGTGCTGGATTCCCACATGGTCAACCGTGGTTTGAGTCCTGGACCTGGCAGCTTGAAACTCATACATGCCTACCCAAAATCCCAAGAGGAGAATAGAGGAAAAGGGATTGCCACGTAGCCATCTCCAGTGGGGGGTGATTTCTCACTTTCTTCTCTCTTTGTTTCCTTCTGTATTTCTGGTGAGTGCATGCACCCTACAGCAAAAATCTCTCTTTAAAAATTAAATAAATGAAATAAAGCAGGCAACAAAAAAAAGGTACTAGTTGTAGATAATGTGAGCAAACAAAAACATAAAAGAATCGACAGAAAAACTATTGCTAGTAATAAACCGCTAAGTATTACCTAAAGAATTTAGGCAAGGGGCTGGCAGGTGGTGTGGTGGTGTGGTGTGTGCCTTAAGACACTGAACTCCCACACAGCTGACTGGCTTTAGTCCTGGACCTAGTAGCTTGCTTTCTCACTTTCCCTTTCTCTCTCTCTCTGGTCAAATTAAAAAATAAATAATAATAATAGCAAATAAAATTAAATAAATAAATTACTATTTTTTAAAAAAGAATTTAGGTGAGTGGCCAGTTCCAATTCGTGTTGAAAAAAGTTCAATACTTCAGAAGTAACATCAAAACAGAACAATGGAACAGAATGGAATAACAGGAACAAATCAAATACATATAAGAGATGAGTATGTGATAAAGGTGGCATTTTAAGCAGATATTAAAAATAATAGTTCACTGAATTAGTGCTGTTGGGAAAATTCGCTAACCACTTGGAAAAATACTAACATTGGCTCTTTAACGCACGCCTTATTTTAAACAGTTTACAAATAGATCAAATAACAAATGTTAAAAAGGAACTCATAAAGAAAAAAAGATAGTACAAATAACAATTTAAAAGTTATTAAAAGACATTTTTATTCATTATATCAACTCTGGAAAGCATAAAGTAAAATACACATAGAGCTAAATGGACACCTAAAAATTTATATATCACAAAGAGAAAAACAAATAAAAATGAAAAAATACTTGTAATATGAATGACAAAGGCTAATTTCCTCAGTTTTGAAAAAGATCCAATCAAAAAGGAAAAGAAAAAAAAAAAAGGCAAACAATCCAACAGAATAATGGAGAAAATATATGAAAAATCAACTTCTGAGAAATGGATGACACTTCTCTCCCATACAAAAGAGCTAAGATCAAAGAGTACACATCTGATATTTACTCAGAATACTGGAGGGAAATGCTGGATTGCTGCAGCGATGCAGTGCTGCACAGAGACTTAGATGGCCTTATAAAGGAGAGAAAGAGGCAGCCTCCATGTACCACCCCATTCTGCCAGCAGGGGGCAGCTTGGTGACAGAGGGAATTCTGATTGGACAGACATCTGAAGCCTTTGCTGCAGGAAAATCTTATGGCCTTCACAGGCCCTGAGCCTGGTCCAGGAGCTACTGTGAAGTTCACAATACTGAGGAACACAGAGAGGAAGCAGAGCCTGCATTCTCCTCTCCCAGCTATGGCAGTTGTGACCTGTTGTCATCTTCAGGCCCCGTCTACCCAGGAAAAGCAGAATCAGCTCACCCTGTGCCTAGGGCACCAGTACAAATGGTGACTTTTCCGAACAGGGCTGATTGGGACACACACCCAGCTGCACACCAGCGTCAGGAGTGGTTTTACCCAACAGTGCCCACTAGCACAGACGGTCAGGCCTATCCTCAGCCACACATCAGCTGAGGGAGAAAGAAACAAAGGATTAACTAAACAACCAAATACAGTGAACAAAATAACAGGAGTAGGTCTTTACCTATCAGTAATAACCTTGAACATAAATGAATGAAATTCCAAATCAAAAAACACAGACTAGCTAAAGGAGACAAAAATCAAGACACAACAATGTACTGCCTACAAAAAATTCACCTCTCTAATGAGGACACGCCCTGACTCAAAGTACAAGAATATATAAAATCCAACAGGACATCAAAAAGATTATATGCCATGATTAAATGAGATTTATTCCAGGGATGGAAGGATAGTTCAACGTGGGCAAATCTATAAACATGATATACCACATCAACAGAATAAAGGACAAAAACCATATGATCATCTCCATAGATGTGGGGAAGAAGTCATTGGATAAGAGAGAGCATGCCTTCATGATATAAATGCTCAACGGGTTATATACAGAAGGCCTGTACCTCAGCACAGTAGAGCTCATATAATACAGATCCACAGCTGACATCATACTGAATGGGCCAAATTGAAAGGTTATTCTTTAATAACTGGAACAACCCAAGGATGTCTGCTTCCACCACTCTTCTGCAACATAATACTGAAAACCCTAGCCAGGGCAATTAGGCAAAAAATTTAAAAAGTAAGCGAACAAACAAGAAATACAAATGGAATCAAGTTGGAAAGGAAGAAGTTAAACTGTGTCTGCTCGTAGATGACGTAATCTAAGAAATAGAAAACTCTATAAAGAACTGATAAAGGAATTCAGTAAAGTTGCGGAATAGAATATCAACGTACAAAAATTAGTAGAATATACCCAAAACAAATTAGTTTAAAAAGAAAGAAAGAAAGCAATCCAAGAGATTCTTTGAGGAGTAGCAGATTTCTAGGTATTAAGCTGATATTTATGGCAAAGTCTGCACATCAACTGTGACCGTATTATACAGTCGCAGTCTTCTGATACTCTCTCATGTTGGGGGACAGGAGAAGAGAGAGAGGAAAGGGACAAACATGTACTATTTATGTAGAATCAATGAAGAAATTTTCAAAACGTAGTATTACACACAAAAAAGGTAAAACAAAAAACCCATGAAGCTAGGAGTTGCATCATTTTTATCCTACTTTAACTGATTATTAGGTTAAGCTACTTTTCCTTAACATGCTTGTTGGATTTTCAACAATGTGGAGACTATATTATATTATATGTTTCAAAGGAGTAAGTAGGAAGAAGTGTAAGTAATAATTCATGTGTTTCGTGAGGAAAAACAGTTTCCCTTTCACTCAATAAATGAAAATACCAATTCCCAACATTGTGAATTTCAAAACACACAAAAAAGAATGCTAAACACAGACCACAGTACTCTAAAGAATTCTAAGTTATATTTCTAATGTGGATAACAATCTATTCTTACCACATTCAAAATCTTTGATGATGTTCATATTTAAAGAGTCACATGACAAGATAAATAATGAGATTCTTAATGTGAACTGCTCAGATGTATATGTATTATTCATTTAAACAGTACTACCCCTAGGGTAAAATTTGAATAAATAAAAGATCATAACAGCATAATAAAGACTAGTAATGCTTAACAGTTCAAAAGTATATTTTTCATACTTATTTTGTATCTTTTAAAATCTGTTTTATAAAATTAAAATCTGGTGAACGAACTTGATTAAGATTTTACTTATTTTCTCCACATGTGTTATGAGCTCAGTGCTTTGGCAATTTCTTAAAATTGAGAGCCCAACACCACACAAAAGACGTAATTATAGATGCTGAGGAAGAAGAAAGAAAAGGAAAAACAAAAAAAAAAGGGGGAGGAAACAAAAAAGACATTTTGTTATACTCTAAATTCTTAAAATTGATTATACCTATGTCTCATTTGGATATCAGGAAAAAATTCAGACTTCAGTGTGTCAACTTCCCAGTTCTGATTTAATCGAATTGGATATTTAAAACAAGGATGTGGACTGGCTCTATAATATAATGGTTACGCGCTGCACATAAGGAGCCAGATCCCACATGGCCAACTGCGTTTGGAATTCTGGTCACGAAGACTTGAAAAATATGCTGGAAAAGTGTGAGTTCACGCCCCTAATCCTGAAAGGCTAGAGGAGTGGAGAAAAAATCACTGTGACATGTCCGTACTTTCTCTCTCTCTCTCCCCCCACCCCTTGTTAGTGCATGTGCCCTCTGCCAAATAGAGAAATAAAATAAGGATGCAAAGAGACTGCCATGTGTATGGCCCCCAGTCCTCATTTTGAAAATAACTACTCTAGTGATTAAACTTTGGGAGAAAATAATGTTAGTAGTGCTTGCCTAATATTTGGCAATTTTCTCATTAGGAGGGAAAAACTTCAAAAAGATAAAACCATGAAGAATACATCCATGAGTGGGACCAGCATGTGACATGGTGGTTAAGGTGCTGGACACTCGCACATGGCTGATCACGGTTCGAGTCCCAAACCTAGTGGCTTGCTTTCTCACTTTTCCTCTCTGTCTCTCTCTCTCTGTGTCTCTTTCTGGTCAAATTAAAATAAATGAATGAATAAAATTAAATAAATAATTCTTTAAAAAGAAGAATACGTCTATGGTTTTATTCTTGAATTTATTAATGATTCCTGGAGTCCTGTATTCCTTGACTAATCTTCAATTACAATTCTAAATCAATAGAAAAACAGTGCTTTCAGGCCAGCTGGTGGCCTGGCAGTTAAGGCAGCTGGAGCCCTCATGCCAACTGTGCGGTTCAATTCCCACACTCAGCAGCTTGTAAAAACATGGTAGACACATGTGCTTGCATGCCCAAAAATGGGAGAAGAGACTGCAGCATGACCATCCCCCTCAAGGGGTGCTTTCTTTCCCCCTCTCCCATCTCCTTCATGTCCTTGTCCCTGCTCCTCAGAGAGCACACATGTCCTTTGACAAATTATAAAAGAAAAAAGAAAGAAAAAGGAAAACAGTGTTTTCTACTTTGCTTTGGAATATGAAGGGCTTTCAAAAAGTTATGGAAAATGTGTATTATGAAAAAACTATGCATTGATCTCATAATTTTTGCACTAAAGTAAAGCTGTACTTTAATTCCATTTCCCACAAATTTTTGAAGTCCCCTTGCACGTAGAATAATTTTTATCAAAAAACAAAATTTGGCTTCTAACTTCATACTGTATTCAGAGTTAGAAATTTAATAGAAAAAGACTAATTTCAGAAATTTAATAAAGACTCCAAAAGGGAATCTAATTAGTACATTGTTTTATCAGTTATTTTAGATAATCATATGAATGATATATTTAAGCCTCAATAATGAAAACTCAACCATTTAACAAGTGAAAGAATAAATAACATATCACTAAAATTTCTAGATATAATGAACTCAAAGAATCCAAATGTAATCTATTTTCATCAGTTTCATCATGTGTTTTTCCATTATTCATGATAGAGCATGTGCGTGTACATGCGACAATGAGAGACAGAAAGAGAAAGAGAGAGAGGAGCACTCTCCACAGGACCGAGCAACTCCACGAACTCCTTCCTCTATACAGGATGCTGGGCACTTGTGCATGTGCCTGGCATGTTTCAGGCCAACCCAGCTAAAGAGCTGAACTGCGCTCCCTATGTGGGATCCAGCTTCTCTTGACCAGTGTATTAATTCTGTGCCACGGAGCCAGACATCTAATGCATTCTTAAAAGAAAAAGAAGAACCAATAGTGGGGCCAAATGCGAGTTCTGATGTGCAGATTCTGGATCAACTCAAAGAGGCCGGGCGCAGCAGCACACACCTAGTAATACTGGCTAACAGGGAGGATGGGATTGAGGATTACAATGGTGAGAGCCTGCCAGAAATACTTCTCTCCCTTTCTCTTTTATCTTTCTTACTCCTGTGTCCACACTTGCTTATGTTCTCTCTTTTAAAAAAAGAAAAGAAAAACATATGAAAAATACATATCTGTGCTGTATAATAACGCTTTGAATGTTCTGAATAGGAATGTAAACAAAAGGGTCTTTCCAAAGTATGTTTAAATAAAGACTAGGAAACAAAGAGCAGTGAGCATTTGCAACTGGCAAGCCTGATTACTGCCATTAACAAACACAGATCAGCTCAGCTAGAGATTTTATAAAGGATAGGATGAATAAATCCCTTGCTTAGCCTTGTAAATAATTACAATGTGATGCTTTATATCCTGTTTTATGTGGCAACACTATAATTAATTTGAAGACAACAAACATTGGCGTTAAGAATAAAGAAGCTTGTGCTGCAATTCAGATCAGTATATTAAGATAATCTTTTCTGCAGTTATATAATGACACATAAAGATCATGGTAGAAGTGAAGTAACAAATAAGGTCGCTGCTTATTTCTGACAAAAGGAAAATTCCTCTACTTTCAAAACAAGGAATTAAGTGCAAATCAATCAACAGCTTCAGAGATGAAATGTTTACAAGGTTATTAGGAGGCTTTCAGTTGAACAAGTACTTGGATTAATCTGTCAGTTCATGTATTGACATACAGCGATCACTTCAGAATCGTTAGAAAAAATCAAAAATCTCAATCCTGTAATTTTTGAAAATGTTAATTATGCAATGTCAGAGATTCACTACTCAGATTCAGAACTGAGACCCTTTTAAGATGAGTCTTATATATTACAAAGTAAGTAGAAAAAAGAAAGCCTTTGTTTTAAAAAAGAAAAAAAAAGTTATTTTAGAAGAAAAATAAGGGGCCAGCAGGTGGTGTGGAGGTTAAGACAACTGGCTCCCACATGGCAGACTCCACACGGACCCAGGTCCATGTGCATGTGTGCCCAAAATCTCGAGAGGAGAAGAAAGGAGAATGGATTTTGGCGTGGCCATCCTCATGGGGTGGGATTTCTCACTTTCCCAATCTCATTATCTCTATCTCTGTCTCTGACTCTCTCCGGTAAGTACAGTGTGCATGCCCTATAGCAAAAATTAAAAGAAAAATAAGAGGGGACCAGCAGGTGGCATGGTGGTTAAGGTGCTGGGCACTCCCACATGGCTGACCACAGTTCAAGTCCTGGACCTGGGGGCTTGTTTTCTCACTTTCCCGCTCTTTCTATCTGTGTGTGTCTCTCTCTCTGGTCAAATTAAAATAAATGAATGAATAAATAAAATAACTAGTTTTTTTAAAAAAAAGAAAAATAAGAATTAACTCACTTTAAAGTTTATATGAATGGAAAATGTAAACAAGCAAGAAAAAAAACAAAATGTCTGGCCAGCAGGTGGCACGATGATTAAGGTTCTGTACTCACACATGGCCGAGAGAGGTTCACGTTCCAGAATTAGCAGCTCGTTTTATCTCTCTCTCTGGTCAAATTTTTAAAATAATAAAAATAGTGATAAGTAAATAAAATTTAAGAGGGACCAGCAGTTGGCATAATGGCTATGTCACTGGACTCCCATGTAGTCGGCCACAGATCAAGTCCCAGATCTGGTAGCTTAAAACTCACGTCAGGCACGTGTATGTGCATGCCCAAGATCTTGAGAGGAGAATGAAGGAGAAGGGATTGCGGTGTGGTCATCCCTCCGGGGGGTGATTTCTCGCTTTCTGTCTCTCTGTCTCTCCCTGTCTGTCTGGTGAGCGCATGTGCCTTATAGCAAAAAAACCTCTCACAAAACAAAACAAAACAAACAAAAAAATAAATAAAATTAAAGAAAGAATTATTTTAAAAAATAAATAAATAAAATGTGATTTAATCACACTCTACCATTTACAAAATGCCACAACTGAATAAAAATGGAGTCCTAATGATCTGGTTGATAGCTTCCAAAATTCGAAAGGTCAAGGAAGGCTACCAAAGTCCGAGATTAGGCTGAAAGATTATTTGCAGAAAATTAAGCAAGAATGTAAATCAAATAAGGCTGCAAAATCAATTCATTATTTTAAGAAGACAAGAGATGTTACCCAAAATAAAATTAGCTGTTTAAATTACCTTAGGCAATAAAGAAAAAACTAGGACTTCTAAAGAATAAGAGAAAAACACATCAACACTTTAAATAAAATTCTTATTTCTAAAACATTAATTTTATATTTTTAAAAAATATTTGCAGAGATGATTTTTTTTGGGGGGGAAGGGGGTCTAAAAAGCAATCCGTCCACCTCATACCAAGGCAAACTGTCCTGGGTCTGAACTACAGTTTTCTTCTCTAGAGTAGAATTTTATAGGTTGCTTCTGCATTTTCTGTAGAGTTACAGATAATATCTCCTACCATGCAGTGTCACTAAGAACTCCAGGGTAGTATTATAGCAAGGTAAAATATGTTTGGTTTCTGACATTTTTATTGCATAGGGATGCCCCTTGTTTTCCCAATATAAATATATTATTGAATAACTTCTCTGCTCTTTCTCTTTTATCTTCTAGTAAAATTAATAATGTCTCCAAATTCCTTAAATGAAACTATGTGCAGAATAGGCTCAAAAGTGCAGTCCTTTAATTATGAGTTAAGAAATTCAATTTTAATCTATAAAAAGAAATGAGATATGTCAAAATGATGATAATGTCATCATATGCTAGTCACAGGCCTAATTTATTAAATATTATCCATGTCAAAATAAAAAATTAACTGGTTTGGAGGAACCAGCTTATTAGAGATAATGTAATACAACTGAACTTACACGACTGAATGAAAATGTTTCCTAAGAAATAAATTGCAAATTGGGTTAGGAATCAAAATAAATGGTACTTGCAAAGTATTAATGACTATAACAAAAACACAATAAATAATAAAAGTTACTTTTCATGGGAAAATGCATGTGTTGAGACCGAATCTGGGTTTGGTTTTATTTTACTGAAATATTAGTGACATCGAGTAGTAAAAACAGTAAAAAGAGCCTTGAGTGTGACCTGAGTGACTTGAGCTTCTTCTTTTTTTTTTTTTTTTTTTTTTTTGTGGTGCTATGGAGTCACTGCTTACCAGGAACTCAGAGAAGGGGATGTAACAATGAACACAGAGTTCGTACTTTTTATGAGCAGTATATGGCCACAGAAGTCGCTGCTGATGCTATGTGAAGAATGGAAAGGTTACATAGTCCCATTAGTGGTGGAAATGACAAGGGTTCCCCACGAAGCAGGGTGTCTTGGCCCATATCCATGTCTACCTGCTTCTGAGTAAAGGGCATTTCTGTTACAGACCAGGAGAACTAGAGGAAAAAAGTACAAATCTGTTCAGGGTTGCATTGTGGATAACAATCTGAGCATTCTCAACTTGGTCGTTGCAAAAAAAGGAGAACAGGATACTCCAGGACTGACTGATACTACAGTGTCTCATCACCTGGGACCCAAAAGAACTAGCAGAATTCAAAAACTTTTCAGTCTCTAAAAAAAGACAATACCTACTAATATGTTGTAAGAAAATTCTTTTAAAAAAATTATTTTATTTAACTTTATTTATTTATTTATTTACTTATTTCTGACCAGAGAGGGACAGAATGAGTCAGAAAGAGAGAGAGAGAAGGGGGAAAGTGAGAAAGCAAGCCGCCAGGTCTGGCACTCGAACTGTGGTTGTGTGGGAACACAGCATCCTGAACTACGACCCCATCTGCAAGCCCCGTAAGAAAATTCTTAAGCAAAGAAGGTATGAAATCCAGTACTACAGCACTGAAGATTCAGCGTCTCATGACTCTACATGTCCTAGAACACAAATGCCTGTATATTGCTCTCAAACGTTGTATTAAAAATAAGGAAGGGGCAACAAAATATGCTAAACTTTGGGCTTGAAGAATGAAGGGGGCCAAAGAAAAATGCCAAGAACAGACTGCCAAGAGAAAAAGGCTATCATCTCTGAAAGCTTCTACTTCTCAATCTGAATCTAGTCAAAACAAGATTTTTTTAAAAAGGAACAAATATATAAGATTAGATCTAAAAATAGAGTAGTGAGAAAAATTCATTAAATTCATAGTTAACTCTATGTCACAAACTAGTAAATTAAAACAACAAAATACTATGAACATGTTGGAATAAAAAAGTAATAGAAGATGGGACCAGCAGTTGGCGTAATGGCTATGTCGCTGGACTCCCATGTAGTCGACCGTGGTTCATGTCCCGGACCTGGTGGCTTAAATTCATGCCGGGCGCGTGAGTGTGTGCGCCCAAGATCCCGAGAGGAGAACGGAGGAGAAGGGATTGCAGCGTGGTCATCCTCCCTGGGGGTGATTTCTCGCTTTCTGTTTCTCTGTCTCTCTCTCTGTCTGGCGAGTGCATGCGCCCTGTAACAAAAACCTCTCAAAAAAAATAAAAAAAGTAATAGAAGACTGTGATGCAGTGGTAAATTCATAATGCTCTGAGAGGTTGATCCACATGGAAAGATTCCAGGTTAGTGTCTGCAGACTTCCCTGAACACTCTGGATACCCACATGCCCGTGATCTGGGATTAGATCATGGCATAGCTATAAAAAGATCATGGCATAGTGGCATAGCTATAAAAAGCAACTCTGCAAGCTGACCCACATAAGAAGGTGCTAGGTTATGCCTGGAGACTTCCTTGAGTATGCCAGGCATAGGTTTGCCCAATGATCTGGAACTACCTGAAGGCAGAGATAGATTATGGTGTCAAGACCCCGTTAGTACTGTTTGTCTGTCTCATTCATGGAAGAAATAAATAAAAACTTTTTTAAAAAATTAATAAATGCTAGGAATTCGTGTTATTATAAAAAAGTAAGATAACTAACTTGATCTCTGAAATAATTATATATTTTGAAATAACCTAAAATGTGAATCTCAAATATAAAAATATATTGAAAAGTGATAGGAATATTCTGTAGGTAGTATTTATTAATTTATCTTTTCTAATATTATTTATTGTTAATAGCCTCAAGTACTAGGACCATCAGATGGCGTAATGGTTACATCTCAGGAATCCCACATAGTTAACTGCAGTTCGAGTCCTGGGCCCAGGAGCTTGAAACTCATGCCAGGCACATGTGTATGTGTGCCCAAAATATCGAGAAGAGAAAGGAGGAGTAGGGATTGTGGTGTGGCCATCCCCACTGGGAGGTGACTTCTCGCTTTCTGTTTCTCTGTCTCTGTCTCTTTGGCAAGCGTACATGCCCCATAGCAAAAATCTCTCTCTCTAAAAAAAGTCTCAGCACCAACATTAATAAAAGTGGATAAAGAATCATTTCATTTGACCTGAAGACTCACCTATGACAGGGAAGCAAAAGTCTTTGCAGTAGCAAAAATGAAGGATAAGAAACAGACATAATTTAAAACAGTATAAGAGATTAAGTAAAGGATTCAACTTGTCTCAGTAGCTGACAATGTTGAGTAATTAAAAAAAATTAAATCATACTTAGTGTGCAATGCTCAAGAAAGAGAAATACAGAAAAGACATTTTTTTAAAAAAATCTTCCTTTCAAAATGATTCTGATGAAAAAAAAGATTGAATGCTTGGCTCACTGAAAAACTTAATACTCTAGAAACATTTCACTTCCTGGATCAACCTCATGGCCTGGTGGGTAAGGGAGTATAACTCCATGTGGTTGACTCTAATTTGAATCCCAGACCTGGCACCTTGACAAATCTGTGTGTGTGTGTGTGTGTGTGTGTGTGTGTGTGTGTGTGTGTATGCATACACGTGCTCAAAATCTCAACAGGATGGAAAAATGAAGAAAAGACTGTGATGTGATCACACCCCATTGAGGGGTGCTTTCAACCTCATCTCTCTCTCATCCTACCACTGTGTTTCAGAGGGCACACGAGCTCTCTGAAAATTAAAAAATAAATAAATAAATGAACTCATTTTCTATGGGTTTAAATATATAAAAAATTTAAAACACAGTAAAATATTGCCACCAATAAAAAAAGATTGTAGTTTAACTTTCCCTTTTTTATGTTTTTGCCATAGGTGCATGCACTTGCTGAAGAGAGACAAAGACAGGGATCATGGGAAATTACATACCCCCAACCCCCCCCCCCAGGGTATTGGCCACACTGCAATCTGTTCTCCATTCTCCTCTCAAGATTTTGGGCACATATATGCACCAAGCATGATTTTCAAGCCACCAGGTTCGTGGCTTGCACTACAGTCAGGCATGTGGGAGTCTAGTGCCTTAACCACCACACCACCTGCTGACCCTATTTCAATTTCACTTTCTAAATTATCTTTAAATAATTTTTAAAAAGCAGTAGGAGGATGTTAGAACTTGCAGAAAATGACAAAGATTGAATCATTCTACTGAAAACTTAAGTACCACTACTGAGTAAAACTAGAAAAAAGTTAACAGACACAAGAATCATGCAAACAAGAGGTTATGGAATGGTGTGCCACCATACAATAAAAAATATCATTAGCAATTCAACTTATATACTTCCAAAACTAGAACAAAACTTGTATGTATACAACACAATGTAATAATGCTGAAGACAGTGAAAACATTAATACTCTTGGTTTGATTATTATATACTATATACAAGCTTTTAAAAAACCATAGCAAGGCAAAGCATTAATGGGACAAAGAAATGTGGTATTATCTGTTGATATTTTATAGTTTTATCAACTGGACTAGGGAGAAATGTTCACATGTTGAAATATTCACTTTGTAAGCTAAATAATGTGATTGAATGTATAAAAGAAAATGAAATTAAACAATGTAAAAACGAAATAAAACAAAACACACTACATTCCACAAAGATGTACAGTGTTTATATGTAAATCGGAAATTACAATAAAATGGGCCTTTTCTGTGGCTTCCAGTGGCAAAGGCAGCCAGATCCTACATGGATGACCATGCAATTCGAGTCTTAGAACCAGTAGTTTAAGCGTGTGGGGATGCCCAAAATCCCAGAAGGAGGGAGTGATGTAAGAGAAGGGATTGATATGTGACAATTCCTCATGGAGTTGTTTTTATCCTCTTCTCTTTATATCACTCTGGAGATCACACTTACCCTCTAATAATAACAACAAATTAAAATAAATTGGGCCAGCAGGTGGCATGGAGGTTAGGCGGCTGGCTCCCACATGGAAAACTAGGAGGCTCAAGTCCTGAACCCAAGACTGTGCATGTGTGTGCCCAAAATCCTGACAGGAAAATGAAGACTGAACTGCAGCATGGGCATCTCCCTTGAAGGGCGATTTCTTTCTCTTTCTCCCTGGTGAGTACATACACACTATAGCAAAAAAAAAAAAAAAAAGTTTTTAATTAAAAAAATAAAAATACATAAATAAAAACGTGGAAAGAAATTTCAAAAAAGTTAAGAGATTCTTACTTTACCTCACTGTAATATACAACAGGGCACAAAGAAGCTAAGAATCTAGAAAAGCAGTTCTTAAGCTTTTTAAAAGCAATATAAGCCTTTTTTGAATAAAATAGTATTCAGCAACTCGACATCTGTAAAGTAGAAAGAGTGAGGTAAATATGGCTGAAGTAAAGCAGGTAGCTCACAGGTCATTCTCTCAGTTCTCTGAGATGAAGCGCTATGGAACAACTTACAAACAAAAGAGGGCTCTTGCGATAAACTCCTCGGTGTTCCTTTCTTCTATGATGGTTTTCTAATTACTTCTTTCAGGGAACCCGCCTAACAAGCCACCTATCCTACAATACCTTTTGACCTAACGAAGAGGGAATGAATGGTTCCTTCTACAATAGTGCCAAATGTACACTGCAGCATTTCCAGTAACCTATATTTTATATATATCTCACAGAAACACACACCTCATTTGTTACTTGATTAGAAGGGGGGCATGCTTCTTAATCCACATTCCCAAGAATTTATCAAGTAGACTCGCAGTAATATTTGTTTGTTGAATATTAAAGAATATAGGCTAATTAATAACTAAAGGAAAAAATGGCTTTAAAATGTTTTTACGTAAAGAAGTTAAGACCAGGGTTGTTAACAATCCCTAGTTGGTCTGTATGAAAAGTCTGGAGCCTTTATATATATTCCAATTACGTTACAATTCTCAGTACTGCTATGATTATGGGCCAATACGGCTGTGGTCCTTTTAGGTTTTTAAGTTCTGTGGACATGTGAGCTCATCAGCCTAAAAAGAAAAGCAGATTTTGAAATGATATTTAATTTTAACCACTTTTTAAACAATTTATCCTCATTAAGAACATTCCGTTGGATTAAAAACAGGAAGACAGGAATGTTTGCAACGTTGTCCTCTTCACAATGTACTTGAAGTACTAATGTACATACATGTAGTGACAGAGCTTAGGGTAAAATAATGGTAGTAGTGCTTGGTGCCTTTTAAATGCTTATGTGAACTGTAAGCATTGTATTTGAGAAGGATGCTTTACGTCCGACTCTGAGTAGTCTCACCACTGCTGCCACCTCAGCTGTTCATTTTTAATTTTGCCCAAGATGACTGAGAACACTGCAATAAACCCAGCTGTGTAAAACAGTGGAAACCCTGAATAAAATTACATCAACCTCCAAAGAAATCAGGTTAAATTTCTTTAAAATTGAAAATGTAATCAATTGCACTTGTACTTTGCTACTGTTCAAGGTAAAAATTTTCAAACTGGGGCCAGCAGGTGGTGCGATGGTTAAGATGGCTGGATCTCACATGGCCAACTGCATAGTTTGAGTACTGGCCTGGAGTTTAAGAAGCACACTGGGCATGTGTGCATGACTGACCAAAATCCCAAGAGGAAAATGACAGAGGGGAATTGTGATGTGGCCATTCCCTCCTAGAAGAGCAATTTCTTACTTTCCCTCCCTCTCTATGCCTGATAGAAAAACCAAAAAAAAATTTTTTTAAATTCAAACTAGGGATGATTTGAGCTTTTCTAGGACACCAGAAAGATTATGTCAGATATTTTAATGAAATTTTTAAAAAGATCCCTGTCTGGGACTGAGTTTTACTTCCCCCAAATTCATATTCATGTTAAAATTCTAACCTCCATTGTGATAAATTAAGTAGAGGCTTTAGGAAGTGATTGAGGTCATGAAAGTGGAACCTTCACAGATGAGACTAGAGTCATTTCTAAAAACACCTTAGTGAGCTCTCTTGCCCCTTCTGTCATGTCTGAATACAGTAAGAAGACAGCTGTGAATCATAAAGTGTCCCCCACCAGAAACGGAATCTGCCAGTGCCTTGACCTTGGACTTTGAATCCTCCCAAACTGTGAGAAATAAATGCTGTTTATGCCACAAGTCTGGTATTTTTGTGACAACTTAAAGTGTAAACTCCAAAACCCTCTTGAAGGAATACTTTCCTCAATAACTACTTGCCTAGAACAACTGGGGGTCAGCAGCAATAGATCTGCATGTAATGAAAAGCACTGACAACTGGGGTAGCTCCATGTTGTAGGGTAATGTTCAGCAGAAGTTGGATCCCACATGACAACTGCAGTTTGAATCCCTAGCCTGAGACACACCAGCCACAGACACCAGTGCCCAAGATCCAATAGGCTGGGGGCATGGAGAATGAGGATCATGGCATGGCCAGAAGCTGTGGAGGGTGCTCTCTCTCATGTATACCCACATACTTCATCACAAACAGAAAATTTAAAAGGAGAAGCAGCAGAAGCAGCAGCACTGACAAGATGTTCCTCTTGTTCTAAAGATCTAAAGATCTCTTTAGATCTTTCTTGAATAACTCAAATGGTCTCAATGGAATTCTCCCCCTCTCGCTATCATTCATTAATATTTTTGCTTGTAAGTATTAGCTGAAAATCTGTTTTCCAGGCACTGCTAGGTAGATACAGCTCTAGTCCTAGGAGTTCTAGTGTATGGAGACAAACATGGAATGTGATACAAACTACAGCTGAAATGAAAGCAACCAGGGATGGCGATAAAGAGGTAGTGATATCTGAAGAAGGTTCTGAATGATGACTTTGAAGTTGAAATTCAGGAGGAAGGGGTGGTATACAGAAAGAAAGGAATTCATCAGGAAAAAAATAGCATATGTAAAGATATCAAAGCATAAAATGTCTTAGTGTTTGAGAAATGAAGAAAAAGTGAAAGGAAACTAGTATTTGTTGGGTTTCTGAAATACATTTCTCTTGTGCTGTATGCAAATAATCTCATGAAAAAAGTATTATTACTCTACTTTAAACATGAGATATCTGAGGCTCAGAGAGATTAATTAATCCATCCAATTTGATGTTGACTATAATGGGTAAAGATTATAATAAATAGAGAGAAAGAAGTGTCATAGAAAGAATAGGAGAAGAAAAGAGAAGAAACAGGTGGTGGTCAGCTTGTGAAAGTGCTTTACTCTAAAGGCAACAGGGAAAAAGGAGTATTTTCAAAATACAATTCTAGTGGCAGTATATAGTGGTTATTTTCACTTGATTCAGCTCTGACCCTCGGGAATAAAAGGGACTAGTTCCCAATTCATTCAGTGAGGCTAGTATTAATCTAATATTAAAATCAGACAAAGATGTTACAAGATAAACTATAGACCAATATTGCTCATGAATAAAGATACAAAAATTCTCAACAAAATACTTGAAATTGAATCCAACAATGTTTTTAAAAAATCAAACAAAAATACCTAGAGGGAAATATTCTATAGTCAAAAGGCCGATTCAACATTTGGATATCAATAAATATGATCTACCACATCAATAGACTAAAAAAGAAAAGTCATATGATTACATCAATTGACAGAAAAAGCAATTCATAAAATTTAGTATCCATTCATAAAACTCTCAGAAAATTAAGATTAGAGGAGAATTTCTTCAATTTGATAAAGAACATATGCCAAAAACCTACAACTAATAGTCTTACTGGGAGGAAACAGATACTTTCTCCCTAAGATTGAACAAGACAAGGATATTCTCTCTGTTTCTGTGCAACATTGTATGGAAGTCATAGATAGGGCAAGAAAAGGAAATAAAAGGTATACAGCATATAAAGGAAGAAATAAAATTATCTCCATTTAAAGATATTATGATTATCTATCCAGATAATCCCAAAGAATTAACAGAAAAACTAGAACTAAGTGAAAATACTAAGATCACAAGATACAGGGCTAATATGCACAACACAATTGAATTCCTATACAAAACAATGGACAAATGGAATTTTAAAATTAAAAAATATATACTTATAATAGGAACCCCAAAATGAAATACATTGGTATAAATTTAACAATATATATCCAGGATATACAGGAGGAAAACTGATGAAAAAAATCAAAGAAGTTTTAAATAAATGGAGAGATACTCTGTGTTCATGGATCAAAGACTGAAAATTTGAATTCTGCTCAGGGTGGCTGGATCTTACACAGCTGATGGTGCAGTTGGAGGCCCAGACCCAGTGGCTTGAGAAACATACCAAGGATGTGTGCCTGAGTGCCCAAAGTCCCAAAAAGAGAATGAAAAAGGAGAAAAGGAATTGCAATGTGACTTTCTTTTTTCTTTTTTTGAGAGATTTTCGCTATAGGGTGCGTGTGCTCGCCAGACAGACAGAGAGAGACATAGAGATAGAAAGCAAGAAATCATCCCCCAGGGGGGATGGTCACGCCACAATCCCTTCTCCTCCATTCTCCTCTCAGAATCTTGGGCACGCACGCACATGTGCCCGGCGTGAGTTTTAAGCCACTGGGTCCAGGACGTGAACCGCGTTCGACTACGTGGGAGTCCAGCAACATAGCCATTACGCTAACTGCTGGTTCCCCATTGTGACTCTCCATAAGGGATGCTTTCTCTTTGTTTCTGTCCTGTGAGGACACATGCCCTCGAGGGGGGAAAAATATTTCAATTCTCTTTACTTGATCTTCCCCAAGCTATTTTATACAGATTGACAAATTGATTCTAAAGTTTATAGAGAAAGGTAAATAATCTAGAACAGGGGCCAGCAGGTACTGTGGTTGGTGTTTAAAGGTGCTGGACTCCCACATGGCTGACCATAGTTTGAGTGCCAGACCTGCCAACTTGCTACCTTTCTTTCCCTTTCCTTCTCTCTCTGTCTCTCTCTGGTCAAATTAAAAAATATTAACAAATAGAATTAAATAAATAATTCCTTTTAAAAAAAATCTAGAATAGTCAACACAGTATTGAAGCAAGCCAACAAAGATAGAGGACTTGCATTACCCAATGTCAAGACTAGCTATAAAGCTATAGTAATCAAAACAGTATGGTTCTAGTAAAAGAATAGATACAGATTTGTGAAACAGAAGAGAGAGCCAGAAATAGGTCCACACAAATACAGTCAACTAATTTTTGACAAAGGAGGAAAAAGGATAATCTTTTCAACAAATGATGCTAGAACAACTAGACATCCACCTACAAAAAGACGAATCTAGATATGGATCTGATACTTTTCATAAATAGAATGGATCACAGACCTAAATATAAAATACAAAATATAAAATTCCTAGAAGATAATATAGGAGAAAATCTGGGGACCTTGGATTTGGCAATGAGATAAAGACCAAAAAGACAATTAATGGGGGCCGGCAGGTGGCCACTGGACTCCCACATGGCTGACCACAGTTCAAGTCCTAAGCCTGGCAGCTTGCTTTCTCACTTTCCCTCTCTCTCTCTTTCTCTCTCTCACTGTGTCCCTCTCTGGCCAAATTTGAATAAATAAATAAAGTTAGATAAAATAATTCTTTAAAAAAAGACAATCAATGAAAGAGAAATTGCTAAGTTTGACTGTATTAAAATTAAAATTTCTACTTTACAAAAGACACAGTTAATAGAATGAAAAGGCAAGTCATAGACTAAGAGAAAGTATTTGCAAAACATCTATCTGATGGAAAAAAAAACCTGCATCTAAAATATAAAAGGAATTCTTAAAATTTAACAACAACAACAACAATTTAAAAATGGGCAAAGATCTGAACAGAGACCTTACCAAAGAAGAAAAATACAGATAATACATAAACATATAAAAACATGCTCAACATTACAGGTCACTAGGGAATTACAAATTAAAATAACAATGAGATATCACTATATACCCATTAAATGTTAAATTTTGCTTTTAAGAATTACCTATTTTATTTATTATTATTATTATTATTATTACCATTATTTTTAACTTGCTATAGAGCATGTGCATTTACCAGAGAAAGAGAGAGTGAGAGAGTGAGAGAGAAAGAGAAAGCAAGCCTCCAGGCCCAAGCCTCAAACCACAGTCAGCCACGTGAGAGTCTAGCACCTTAACCACCACCCACCTGCTGGCCCCTACACCCATTAGAAGGGCTAAAAAAAAAAAATGATAATACCAATGATTAGTGAGGATGCAGAGTGAAAGGGACTCACATTCATTGCTAATGGGAACACGAAGTGGTATAGCCAATATGAAAGACAGTTTCACAGTTTCTGACAAAAGTAAACAGTCTCATAAGGCATGTGTTGAATTGGGTCCCCCAAAAAGTGTTAAAGTGCTACCTTTTAGTACTTCACTATAGACCTTGTTTGGAAAATGGTTCATTAAGGATGTAATTATTAATAGTTAGATGAAGTCAAACTAAAGCAGGGTGAGCCCTTAATCCAATCTGACTAGAGAAATGCATAGACATACACACAGGGGTGGAAAAGAAAACAAAGTCTTCATGTCCAGCTTAATTTTTTAAATTTTTAATTAAATTTTTGCTATAGGGCATGTGCGCTTGTCAGACAGAGGCAGAGAGGAAAAATGAGAGATCACCCTCCAGTGGGGATAGCCACATCACAATCCCATCTCCTCTATACTCCTTTCGGAGTTTTGGACACGCAGACGTCCTTGTGTCTGTGTGTTTTTCAAGACGCCAGGTGTTTTTCAAGACGCCAGGTGTTTTTCAAGATGCCAGGTCTGAGACTCAAACTGCTGAGGCAGCCATGTGGGTTCCAGTCATCTTAATCACCACACCAATGGCTGGCCCCTATTTTCATTTTTTAATCCTCAAACCTATAAAATTAATGTTGGCAGAGTCTACATGCCATTTCAATTTTAAGGTCTTCTGAAAAGAAAAAGCCTTCAAAAACTGTTCTGTATTTCCAGACACATGTAGATTCCCCCCTACAAAGAAGCTGATAGAGATTTTTTAAAATTTATTTTTATTATTATTATTATTATTATTATTATTATTATTTTCACATGAGTTTTACCAGAGAAAGACAGAGAGAGAGAGAGAGAAAGAGAGAGAGAAGCTGCCAGGTCCGGGACTGGAACCGTGGTCGGCCATGTGAGAATTCCAGCACCTTAACCACCGCACCACTTGCTGGCCCAGAAGCTGATAGAGATTTTGAAATCTGGCATTGGCTTACTCCTCTTCCAGAGAAGCATCTTGACCAAAAGAAAAGTCCCTCAACTATTTACCTTTTAATAAGTTCCAAAAGAGCCAGCAAGTAAGAAAAGCCTTGATAATTGGTGTTTTCTTTTGAAAAAAGGAAGGGAAGCAAAATGGTTTTTTTTCGGGTTTTTTTGGAGAGGTTTTTGCTAGAGGGCGTGTGCGCTCACCAGAAAGACAGAGACAGAAAGATAGAAAGCAAGAAATCACCCTCCAGTGGGATGGCCATGCCACAATCCCTTCTCCTCCATTCTCTTCTCAGTATTTTGGGCACGCATGCACACGCGCCCGGCGTGAGTTTAAGTCACTGGGTCCAGGACTCGAACCGTAGTCAGCTACATGGGAGTTCAGCGACACAGCCATTACGCTAACTGCTGGTCCTAAAATGTTTTTTTCAAGTAATAGGAAAGAAAATGAAGAACACATCATGTGTGTGTGTTTGTATGGGTAGTGTGGGAGCAAAAGCAAAGTACTGATAAAAAGTTTTACATAAGAGGAAAGTAAGAATTTTCTGACTTCCATAATAGATACTATAGTTAAGAGAAGACAGAATCCATGTACTGACAAAATTTTGCTGATTCTGGGGCAATATTTATGTAAATCCAATGTATTCATCTCATCATCTTAAATTATAAAATTTCTTTAAATACCAGCTTTCTAGAAAGAATAATACCCTTAAATATTTATATTTCCCCCGATGTACTATCCAATTAAATTAACTGGTTTGTGTTAATGGGAAATTATTTTTCATGCTTAAAATATTTTTAATAAATAAATATTTTCAATAATTCTCAAAGGACAAATAGAACATGATACTGATTCAAAAATAATTATTAAAAAATATTAAATGCGGGACCAGCAGTTAATGTAATGGCTATGTCAATGGACGCCCATGTAGTAGACAGCGGTTCGAGTCCCGGACCCAGTGGCTTAAACTCACGCCGGGCACATGTGTGTGCGTGCCCAAGATCCCGAGAGGAGAGTGGAGGAGAAGGAATTGCAGTGTGGCTATCCCCCCTGGGGGTGATTTCTCGCTTTCTGTCTCTCTGTCTCTTTCTGTCTGGCGAGCACACGTGCCCTATAGCAAAAACCTCTCCAAAATATATATACATATATTAAATGGCTGGTCTTGTGACCTGATGAGTAAAGGGGTCAGATCTCACAGAGCCAAATCCTGGCCCTGGTGGCTTGAAACACACACACACTAGTATAAGTGCCTGTATGTCCAAAATCCTGATAGAATTGGGGAAATGAAAGAGAAGGGATTGAAGCATGACTATACCGCAGTTGGAGGTGCTTTTCAATCTCTCTCTTTCTGTCCCTGACAAGCACACATGCCCTCTGGAAAAAATTATATATACATATATATAAAACATAATAATAAAAATCCAGCAATGGTCTGAATTCCATTACCTATGGAATATAAGTTCACAGGAGTTTCTATATATTCACTACACAGTCCTTGAAACAATACCTACATATCTACTTGCCTTAAACCAAGAGAAAAGGGAAGTACTAATTAAAATAGTTTTAGTGGGACCAGCAGATAGCATAATGGTTGTCACTAGACTCCCACGTAGTCAATCCTGGTTAGAGTCCTGGACCCAGTGGTTTAAAACTCACTCTGGGAGTGTGTGCGTGCATGCCCAAGTTCCCAACAGGAGAATGAAGGACAAGAGACTGTGGCATGGCCATCCTCCCTGGAGGGGTGATTTCTCACTTTCTGTCTCTGGTGAGTGCATGTGCCCTACAGCAAAAAATTCTCTTAAAAAAAAAGTTTAAGCTAGGTTTGCAAAGTTCACTTTACTAAAAGTTACAGCTTTCTTGGTTATGTGAAATATAGCTCTATAATTGATATACACAATGTTCACATAATTAAGTGGAACTTAAATCATCATTTCAATTTAAGTTAATGACTACCTTATATACAGCAGATGGATTATATAGTTCTACAAGGATTGAATATATTAGAAAAGATATTAGTGGAAAAATACTAAAAGAAGAGGGAGTAATAACAGTGAAGTAAGTCATTTGTTTTTAAAGCTAGGGAGGAAAGATCACACCAGACAGCTAAATTACACAATACTCCAAGTGGGTATTCAAGCGTCTAAAAAAAAGTAGACTCAATAACACAGATGTAAAATTGCTCTCCTAAGGCTTTTAGCTATTTGATGAGTCAAATAGGCATCATATCAAAATACATTTTTAATTTAAAAATCAAAAAGTGGTTGGCCTTCAAGTTATAAACTGCATTTCCTTCTCTGACTTTACAATCATTCCGTGATAAAAGCAAGAAAAGAAGAAGAGTATTAAGAAATAGAATGAAGGTCAAATCAGAGTTTATATAATTACATACACAAGTTCTACTTGGGCACTTCTAATTTATTAACTCTCATCCACTTTAGCTCAGTAAGATTTTGTGAAAATAGCATTTCAACTCTTCCACTAACAAAGATTATTAGTGGTTGTTAGCTATGATCTTAGACTTATACATCATCCTTTTTATTTCTCTAGCTTGTTTTTTGTACAGATGCATAAATTTGATGTTTTTCTTAATTAACATTATTAATAGAAATTAACATCATAAACCCTAAACCCTGTAAAACTGAATGGATATAAAAGAGTGAGTCTTCAAAGCGCTAGTGAAAAGAAAGAAGTAATTATAATGGACACAAAAGTGGAATTATGTTTTTTTTTAGGTATGGAGGAAAATTTAAATGGATCTTTAAAACTTATTAAATTAAAATATAAGAATGGATTTGAAAGAAGATGTTAAGTCATCTAATATGTGAAAAGTACTAAATAATTGTAAGTAACAAGTGATAAGGAAAAGCAATTGGTATAATGAGAAGAGTCTTATTGGTTAAGGTTCCCCTGAACTCTGCACACTCATTAACCTAATGTTAAATGAAAAGATAGTGGTTTGTGGGAAACTGGGAGTCAAGATGATGACCATATGTTGGGACCAGCAGTTGGCGTAAAGGCTGTGTCGCTGGACTCCCACGTAGTCGACTGCGGTTCGCGTCCTGGACCCGGTGGCTTAAAACTCACGCTGGGTGCGTGTGCATGTGTGCCCAAGATCCCGAGAGGAGAATGGAGGAGAAGGGATTGCGGCGTGGCCATCCCCCCTGGGGAGTGATTTCTCGCTTTCTGTCTCTCTGTCTCTCTGTCTCTCTCTCTCTGTCTGTCTGGCGAGTGCACGCACCCTGTAGCAGAAACCTCTCCAAAAAAAAAAAGTTTAAGATGATGACCATATGTTAATCTTGATCCATGGATGATTCGACTCAAATTTCTGCAACATCAAAGTGAGGACCAAGGTACCAATGGTGTACCGTGATTACCTAAAACCATTTTCAGGACTTATTTGTAGAGGTTACCAAGGATGGTGTTACCTTTTATTATATTTTCTGTAGTCAAAAAATTGGTATGTTTTGAAAAAAATATATACATACATGCATACATACACAGGTTGAACATCCTTTATTGAAATGTTTGGCATAGGAAGTGTTCTAGAGTATGGATTTTTTTAAATGTTTGCATATACATAACAGGATATTTTACGAAAATGAGACCGAAGTCTAAAAAAAGAAATTCATTTGTGTTTTATATACACCTTATCTGTACAGACGAAGGTTAATTTTATCCAGTTGTTTGGTATTGCAGTGCTTTGACTGTAACCTATCACATAAAGTTGGGTGTGGTATTTTCCCCTTGTATCATGTCAGTGCTCAAAAAGTTTTAGGTTTTGGAAATTTCCAATTTCAGATCAGAGAAATGTAACTTATATTGTAGATATGCAAGAGGAAACAGTTATGCCTATTTTTGAGGTTTTGAAGAATAAGTTTATATTTCTATTTTGCTAAAACATATTTAGGGACTAAAACATAGGCCTCTTACAGTCATTTTGGATCCTCAACTTAGGAAGAACCATTTTTTTAGAATTCATCCTGCTCCAAAGAAGAAATTTCTGTTAATTGCTCCCCATATGTTTATGTATTATTTATCCAATTATATTGCTGAAGTTCTTCACATGCAATGGCTGTGTTTCTAACTATAACATCTAGTCTAAATAAATGCCTATGGAGTAAAGAGTTCAAACTAAAGCCTGGGTACTTGTAAGTCAGCATGAACTGAGAAATCCTGCATCAACTTTTCTGCATAGCATTCATGTCACATTCATTTTCTTCCTAAAGCAGAGACTTTAGAGATAAGCCATTGGTAGAAGTCTTTATATAACTAAGACTAACAGATGATTAATGGGGAGAATTTTTTAATGGTTCCAATTCTATTTTTTAATTTAGTTCCTATTTCTTCACTTCTAATATATTTTGACTAATATATGTTTTGCTGCTGTTATTAAAGGCATCATGAAAAACAGCAACATAATTCTTAAACTGATATTAAAAATTAGAACTCAATTGATTTATATTACTCTAAGAATATATGTAAAGAGTATTACAGTTTATATACCAAGAACCTCCATTTCAGTGGAAAAAAAAAGAATATAGATATAAGTACATGCCACTTAAATGTATTAAATTATTTTGTGATGATAAAATACCATTTTAGCACTAAGTTTCACACACATAAGAAACAACAGTAATTTTTAGAGTCAAATTTTAAAAGTTTAGCTTTTAAGCAAGCAGTATTACAACAGATAAAAAAAATGAGTTCAGCTCTTTTGGGGGGATTGCATTTCAAAACACATTCATGTTTCTTGGGCAACAATATAAAAGTTTGAATCACCTATATTGACATTAATGTATGTTCCAGAAGCTCACCTTGTAATGACACACACACACACATGCACACTTCTCTCTCTCTCATTTTATCTTCCTTTCTCCATAGCCTCCTTTTCTCTCTCTCTCTCTCTCTCTCTCTTTCTCTCTCTATCTTTCCTCTTACCCATATATAGACATATAGAAGACAGGGTACATGGAAAATAATAGACACTAAAAATTAGTTGTGTAATTTTATAAAAGACATAAAAATCATGAAAGCACTTACTTCATCAGCCACCATACATCTGGAAAAAAGAAAAACAAAACCAAATTAATTTCTTAATTATCAAAGTCAATGATTTAAAAAGTTCTTATTAAGTAGCTTGCCACAAAGTAGTTTACAAATGCTTACGTACAATTCCACAAAGAGGTGTTTCTAAGTATGCATAAGAACATGGGCCAGTGCTGATTTTATACAACTCTACAGCTGCCAAAGGCATATGGCTCCGTGGGAGTGTTAGAGCTTCAGATGTGCTATTCCCACAGCCCACCCAGGAAGATAGCTACAATGATCCTTCAAAAAGTTGAGCAAAATGGCAAGTGAGCTTACCTATCCTTAAATCTTAACATTGGTCTTCCCTGTGATTAGAAGATTGCTGCGTTAGAGTGCAAGAAAACAAGTGTCAACCACATACTAGCTCAAGTTAAATGTAATTATTTATGCTACAGTATATATGCTAAGCCTATTTTCAAGTTCACTTTTGGTTTCTATTATTTTTCTAAGCTTTTTTATCTATTATTGTTATTTAACTGGCAGAAGCCAATTCTATCCAATGAAAATTTAGGAGGAAGAGCATAAACTGAGGTCTTAAGTAAAAGAAAACGCAAAGAGAAAAGAGAAGAAGAGCAAGCATGGTCAGGACAACTAGAGGTCCCTTTAAGAGTGAGCACATCATAAGAGGAAAAGTAAATAAAAAAATAAAGAAAAGAAAACAGACTCAAAGGGAAGGTCTAGAAGATCTAATACTTTTTTTTTTTAAGTATTAAAATGGAGAAAAGACACCATATAGAGGAGAAGCAACAACCAAGTAAACGATAAAGGAAATTGTGGCTGGGCTGAAAAAAGACCTCTGGTACATAAAAGGGAGACAATGTGTAAGACTAGATGGAATAGAAAAAAAAAGAAAAAAAGCTACTCATTTCCTTGTAAACTTCATTAATTTTAAAAATAAAGACAAATCTTTTAAGTATATAGACAGAAAAAACATTACCCATAAAGAGAAATAAAAAAAATAGGACCAGTATTGGACTTATTCTCAACACCAGAAGTCAGAAAACAATAGGAAGAGGATCTACGCTATCTGAAAGGAAAGCAATAGAACTCATGAATCTTATACCTAGCTGAAATACCCCTTAATGGTAAGGGATGATAAAATGATATTTGAGGCTAACCAAGGTCTCAGATACTGCACCACTTTAGCAAACCATTTGAGGAAAAAAATACTTGAGAAAATAACCAAACTATAAGGCATACCCCAATGCAGATTAAAGACAGGAGAAAATAAAAAAGAAATCTGGTAATCAATGAAGCTTAATATGTGAGAATTTAATGTGTGTATTCTAAATAAGGATTCTAGAAACTGAAAAGACACAATGTCAAGATCTGAATTTGCAAAATTGAAGGGAGTAAATGAAGGAGAGGAAGTACTGAAGATAGTCTAAAGCAAAATACTAAATAGTACATTTTCCTGACTTAGCGTCAGGAAACTAGATGAGATCACCTAGGAAGGAAGAATATAGAGAAAGGACAGGGGAGGGGAGACCAGGAGTTAGCGTAATGGCTATGTCACTGGACTCCCATGTAGTCGACCACAGTTCATATCCCAGACCCGGAGACTCAAACTCACGCTGGGCGCGTGTGCATGCGTGCCCAAGATCCCGAGAGGAGAATGGAGGAGAAGGGATTGAGGCATGGCCATCCCCCCTGGGGGGTGATTTCTCACTTTCTATCTCTCTGTCTCTCTCTGTCTTTCTGGTGAGCACACATGCCCTAAAGCAAAAAAACTCTCCAAAAAAAATAAATAAATAAATAAGAGAAGAAAAGATAAGGGAGAACAGGGACTCACGCAATGGACAGACTTTCAGTTTTATAAAATGAAAAGTTGCTGTGGAGATCTGTTGTACAACAAGATGCATGTAATTAACAATACTGTAATGTTAAAACAGATGAGATAGTAAATTTTGTTACATGTTTTTTACTACAATGGAAAATAAAATACCGAGAGATGATAGCCATAGACTATGCCATATACTGTGAGCTTCACAATCACAGGTCACAAACAGAAGGGTCCAGCTGAGGAGATGGAGCAGGTATGTACAGTCATATAGAAACATACCAGAAGGGGGACCAGCAGGTGGTGTGATGGTTAAGGCACCGGACACTCCCACATGGCTGACCAGGGTTCGAGTCCTGATTCTGGTGGCTTGCTTTCCCACTTCCTTTCTCTCTCACTCTCACCCTCTGTCTCTCTCTGGTCAAATTAAGAAATAAATGAATGGATAAATAAATAAATAAAATAAATAATTGTTAAAAAAAATTTTAAAAAAGAAACATACCAAAGGTACACAGAAATGGATCATTATCTGAAGTTAGCATGTATATTATCCCCAACTGGACTAGTGTGAAGTGTATTCACTGGGAAATGAAAAATAGGATTCAACTTATACAAACTTTAACCTACAGCTAAAAAGAAAACTTCCTCAATTAAAGACTATCTATTATATTATAAAATGAAAAGTTGCTGTGGAGATCTGTTGTACAACAAGATGCATGTAATTAACAATACTGTAAGGTTAAAACAGATGAGATAGTAAATTTTGTTAAGATGTTGGACTTCCACATGACCAACCACGGTTCAAGTCCCAGGATCCAGCAGCTTGAAACTCACACCAGGCACATGTGTGTGCATGCCCAAAATCCCAGGAGAGAACGGAGGAGAAGGGACTGCAGCATAGCCATCTCCCACTTGGGAGGTGATTTCTCATTATCCCTCTCACTGTCTCTGTCTCTCCAGTTACTACATGCACCTTATGGCAAAAACCTTTGAGGGGGGAAAAAAAAAAACAACCTTGCTCTCTGTACCTCCAACTCTTACTTGCATTCATGTGTGCACTCTCTTTCTTATACCAAGAAGGAAAAGGAGAAAGAAAAGGATGAAGAGGAAGAGGAGGAGGTGGTGGAGGGGGAGAGAATGGACAACTAGAGCAAATGTTGCTGTAAGTCTAATAGAAAAAGGACTGAGAAATGACATTCTAATCTGGCAAGAGATCACACATAGCTTTTGAAAGGGTAACTTTGACAAAATGGTAGGGGATAAACCTCACTTGAGTGAGTTCAAGAGAGATAGGAAGAAAGGAAGGAAGCAGTGAGAATAGGTTATTATTAAAGGAAGCTACCCTGTAGTGGGGAGCAAAGAAACATGGTGATAGCTGGCAGGAAAACTAGTGTCAAGAGATATTTTTTAAAGATAATAATAAAGTAGAAATTAATGGGAGTCTCATATGTAAATTGTATGTATGGAGAAACATGCAAATTGTACAGAAAGGAGGAAAAAAATTTCATGATGAAAATTTTGGAAAACATTCTCACTTAGAAAGCAAAGGTAGGAACTGGAAGTATTCAAGGAGAGAGAGAACAGGGATCAGGGTTTAAGAAGCCAGGTGGAAGACATGCATGATAGTAAATGGGTTGATGTCACATGCCATAAAGATGTTGCAAAAAATGAGGGCTAAAAGACCACTATGTTGTTATGAGCAGATCGTTTGTAAGAATCACACAAAACTGGTTAAGGAGATTGTGGGTAGTGAAAAACGGAAGCAACAGACGTATAGTAGTCTGAAAGAAGTTTTGGTAGCAAAGAAATTATTAAAAACAGGGCAGTGGCTACAGAACATCTTGGAAACTTGATAGTAGGGAAGGAGTCAACAGTAAGAATAAAAACTAAGAAAAATGACTGACAGAGTCTGTAATTTACAAAGAGGGAATATGGTTTCTCACTTTATAGCCAATTTTACAGCATGTTTGCTTAAAACAAGAGTCTATTTTGTAAAAAGAGGATGCACATAATCACAGTTACCTATGGAAATAAAAATAGCTTTCTCTCTTCACTGGGAAATGAAAAATAGGATTCAACTTATACAAACTTTAACCTACAGCTAAAAAGAAAACTTCCTCAATTAAAGACTATCTATTGTATTTGCTGAACCTGGTTTGGTGTGCCAAGAGCTATACAATTTTATCTGAATTTACAAGCAGTTAAGCTTTCCATTGTTACAAAAAATAAATAATACTCCTTGTTCCAAATTCATTGTTAATTGCTTGAATTGTAATTTATCCAGCTTGGCTGGAGACATCAAAAAGCAACTTTCCATTCCACTGAATTGTTTCCAAAAGCTTGAGGCTCTTTACATTAATCATGCACTTACAGTATCAATATACACACACACTCCAGTGTTTTCAGCAGCCCTATCTTTGGGTTCACATGCTCAGTGTTTGCTACTTTTAATCCCAATTTTGATACAGATGAAAAATAGAAAACCAAGCAGCATTATGCTTTTCTGTGTATCATTTTACACACCACCTAAATGTCTGTTCAAAGTCACACAGAACTGAACAGTTTATATCTAAACAGAAGCTTTTCCTCAACTTTTTTTTGCATAAAAAACTACCTTTTCTATGATTAACAGCCATCTCTTATGAATAAATCACATCTATGAAAAGAAAACAGCAAAATTCTCTAAAAATATTTTGACTATACTGAGAATTGATTGAGGTACATAGAAATAAGACAAGTCCTCTTATTCTGTTTGGAATCTTAAATATACATTCAGGATATCTAAAAACAGGATTTTTTTTTTTTGAGAGATTTTTGCCATAGGATATGTGTGTTCACCAGAGAGACAGAGACAGAGAGTCAGAAAGCAAGAAATCAGCCCCTGGAGCGGACGGCCACAGCACAATCCCTTCCCCTCCATTCTCCTTTCAGGATTTTTGGCATGCACACACACGTGCCTGGTCTGAGTTTTAAGCTGCCTGGTCTGGTACTTGAACCTGGGAGAGTGTGTGGGAGTTCAGCAATATAACTATTACACCATCTGCTGGTCTCAAAAACAGGATATTCTTAATCAATCACCATGCATGTATCAGCACAGAAGCAGGCTAGCACCTCAGGTAGACTATTGGCCTTGTGAACACTTGTAATCTGTCCACTGGTAGGAGTCGATCACAACCTATTTTTCAATATGGCATATTTGACCAACACTAACTTAACTCATGTTAATTGAATAAATTCCACCTATTCTCTCCTGCAGACTAAGCTACAATGACCCTGGTTTCAGTGGATCAAGTGGTAACACTTTTTCCAGCACAATAATGTCTGAAAATATTTTCCCCTGTAACTGTAAAAAGTTAACATGATAAAATGGCTGTTTTTCTAAGTTTTTATTTTATTAAATTATTGAATTGGTGATATATTCAGATAAAAATGGTCTGGGAGTACAAAAGTAGAAAGTCTCCACTCCCTATTTCTCAAGGGTGTCCCATATACTAACTATTCTGCATAAATTTACCAATTTCTTGGGTACCCATTCAAAAATAGAAAGCTCCTCTATGAGAACAAGTTATCATGCACATATGAAAAATAACCCATGCATTATGTCTTTCTTAATTTTGTGTAAAATCCAAAATGTACGCCAAAAGTAATAAAATAGTACTGTAAAATCATGAAAACTAAGGAAAGGAAAAAATTGGTTGAACATAAGAAAAAAAAAAAAAGAATCCTTGTTTTCCACTGCTTTGGCAATGGCAAACACATACAGTCAGGGAGCTTTAGGCTTCACCTTTCATTTATCCTGGCCTCTTCAAAGAGTCTGGGATACAACCACCACTTCTTGGGAAAAAAATCACCTGGGCCTTCCAGCTACTTTTGATTCTCCTAGTTTCCATTTCCACCCCTTTCCCTAGTACGTCGTCCTCTGTTCACCGCCTTGGAGTCATTTTCACTTCTTGCTTCACCTAAATTCCTCAGTTTGCCATGCGTTCTCATAGTTTTAAGCATCAACCATGTATAAATCCTAAATCTGTACGTCAGACTGCTAGCATATGCCCCATATTCGCACTTACAACTTCCTTTTGGGTATTCCTTTTCCTGGAGATGCTGAAGTTATTATGATATTCAATGCATACTGGTATCTGAAAACGAAGCTAATTAAGCCCTAGATTTTAAAACACTTTTTTTCTAAAGGGATTATTTGATTGGAGTCTATGATTTTTATTTCTGGGTCAGAGATTTCTGTTTAAAATAAAAAACTACAAAATAATAGCATTTATTTTGGTTGCATATCAGGTCACCTGTCATGCTTCTGTGAAAGCTCAAAGCACTGCCATTATTTGCAAGCACTGAATTATAAATACCCTAGATCTCCTACTCAGTTTCTTAGTCTCATCTGTTTCATGAAGATAACTAAACCAAATAAACTGGGTTGTGTTCAAATGAAGTAAGATTTACTTTGTAAATGAGAAGTTACCATAACAACTTTAGTGTTTATAAAATGGTGGTAAGTTTTGTTCACTATAAACCAAATAACTATGTTCACTGTCTGTAAGTAAGTATTGGGAATGGATACACAGGAGTGGTAGAGGATGGTATCTTCAAACTCAGCTGTTATAAACTGAAGAAAACGTGATCAACCTTTAAAACTGGTTTTATAAATACTTTCTTTAGGACAAGAAACCCTGTAAGAACAGAAACCCAACTCCAAGTGGCTATCTCCTAAGACCTAATAAGAAATCCAGGAGAGGGATGGTTCTAAGGCTGGTCAATTCAGCAGCCTGTTCGTGTCATTTTTTCAACTAAGCCATCCTTAGCAGCTACAGACTTCATATTTTTACCCACTAATGTTCAGAAGAACATGAAAATACCCCAAAAATTCTAGATACTATTTTTATTTATTTTACTTTTTAGGTTTATGTCATAGGGCACGTGTACTCGCCCGAAAGTGAGAAATGATCCCTCAGAGGGGATGGCTGCACCACAATCCCTCCTCCAGTCTCCACACGAGATTCGGGGCACATGTGCACACAATCCTAGCGTGATTTTCAAGCCACCGGGTCTGGACTCAAATGGCTCAGTTGGCCATGCGGGATTCAGCGCCTTAATCTCCACGCCACTCGGTGGCCCTATAAAGACTATTAATAGGGAAGGAAGGAGAGAAAGGCTTTAGGGAAGGCAACCCACACCTGCTACATATTTTATAACTTCAAAAAACAAATTAGTATTTTGTTTTGTTTTAGTTTATGTTACTGATTATGAAATATCAGTTATATGCAGGAAAGACATAAAAGTCTCTAATAATTTCAAGCTATATAGGAGATGTGGGGCAATCAAAAGAAATCTTTTATGTATACCAAAAGCTTAATAAAGTTTTAAAAGAATTGCTTTTTCTGTTCATGAGCACTAAAAAAAAAAAAACCCTAGTCTCTAACGCTTGACAATAGCTTGAAAATATTAAGTGTTCAGTCTGACTCCATTAGTACAAAACTGCCCTATAATTTTTACTAATAAAGACCAAAACAGGAAATAGTCTATGAATCCTACTACATGGTTAGGAGGAAAAAAAGGTGTATCTCAGTTGTTTAGGAAGAATTACTGTTGTTGGGATGTATAATAATCCTCTCTGAGTCATTATTTCACATTGTAGCTTTTACACAAGTATTTATACTTGTTTATAAAAGTGCAGGTCAAAAAAGTTGATTATTTCTGCAGCTTGTAGTGGAGAAATTTTAGAGCTTAATTAGACCTTCATTAGAATATTTTGGAGTTAAAGACAAAAAAAACCTTTATATTAAAAAAAAAAGAAGTTAAGCATGCTTGATGTAGTCTATAATGGTTTTGTAAGTAATAAACAATTCCAAAATCACTTCATTAATAAAGACATGAACATACTTGCTACTTAAGTGTTGATAGACAGATGATGGAATAAGTCAATTTTATTACAAACTGAGAGCTTTCTCAGAATATAACAGGATGCTAACCTTTTATTTAATAACTAAGCTTTTTGTTGTTTGTTTTTGTTGCTAAAGGATGCATACACTTGTCAGAGAGAGGGAGAGGAGAAAGCACTTCCCATGGGAAACGGTCAGCAGCGACCTCTTCTCTTCTATCTCTCCCTCCTTTTAGTCTTTTGGGTACACATGCAAACGTGCATGTGTTCCTCAGGACTCAAATTACTCAGTCGGCCATGTGGGATCTGGCTGCCTCAATCACCAGGCCACAGAGCCAGCTCCTAATGGCGTTTTTTAGTCTAGTTTTCTTTTACACTCTCTATTTACTGGAGATGTGGGATTCAATTAGGACAAATACATATCAAAAAGTGTTTTCAATTTTAGAAATCACCAAATACACATCACAGTTGTTCCTTGGTATCTGTAAGGGATTATTTCTAGGACTCCCTGCTCCATGTCCCTATGGATACCAAATCCATGTACACTCAACTTCCTTATGTAAAATGGCACGGTACATGCATATAACCTACACATATCCTCTCATACATTTTAAACCATCTCTAAATTACTTATAATACTTAGCACAGTGCCTACACACTGATTCATTTGCATGGATTCAATGTAGTACTTGGGATGTGACAAATTTAAGCTTTGCTTTATGGAAGTTTCTGGAATTTTCTTTTCTTCTTTTTATTTAATTTTATTTTTTAGTATTTTCAATACAAGGTTGGTTGAATCTGTGGATCATAACCTGCATATATGGGGGACTGACTATATTTATTTAGTCACCCACCAAAAATATCTTTGAGCATCAAAAATAATCCTAAACCCTTAGTCTGAGCAAGAGGTAAACATAAAAACAAGTATGTGTACTAAATGTTATTGGTGTTACAGTAGAAGTTCATTCAGGGACAGGAAAGGGGAGTATCACTTCCATTTGAATGTCCAATAAAAGTTACATGGAAAATGATCAGTAGTTGGCATAATGGCTATGTCGCTGGACTCCCATATAGTCGACCGCAGTTTGAGTCCCGGACCTGGCACCTTAAACTCACTCCAGGTGTGTGTGCATGCGTGCCCAAGATCCAGAGAGGAGAATGGAGGAGAAGGGATTGCAGGCTGGCCATCCCCTCAGGGGGAGATTTCTCTCTGTCTGTCTCTCTGTCTTTCTGGCAAGTGCATGTGCCCTGTAGCAAAAGCCTCTCCAAGAAAAAAAAAGTTACATGGAGAAAGATAAACTGAAACATTGAAATACTGGCTACATTCAGATTTAATACATCATCCTAGAGCAGGTCCTTATATCAAGGAATCATCAAACTCATTTCAAAGGGAAAATATTCTCCACAAGACACATTGTTTATTTAATAATTTTTATGATATTACAGATATACAAACAAAAACTAGATACAGGTTACAAAAGCTTATAGATTTTAGAAATTATTTATGAGAACACACTTATAAAATTAAATATAAACTACAAATTAAAAATAGTTCAACTTAATATTATGAACTTAACATGATAGATGACATTATTTAGCAGAAACTAAATTGATGCTATTGAGTTTAAAGGCCAAAATAGTCTCACATTTATTTAATATTAAAACTTTATCCATAGACAGCCTTTTTTTTTTTTTTTTAAATAATGGGGAATTGAGTTCAGCTGCACATAGTAGACATGACTATTTTCCTGCCATGCTTAACAGAAGGTTTGGAGGCACTTAGTCCATGGCTGGAACAAGAGCCAACATGTCTGAGCTGTAACTGTGCAATCCTCACGAACTTTCCTACCTGCTAGAACTACTACAGGCCAGGTCGGCATCATTATTAGATGCATGAAGAAAAGGGCAAAAGCACATGTGCCAACTGCATCAACCCTATTTGTTTTTCCTTCTTTTAAACTTTTCCAGGTGAACTCAACAGAGAGAACAGAGAAAGGGAAAGAAAGAGAAAAAAAGAAAGCATTCTCTATGGGGGTTGGTCATGTCACAATCCCTTCTCCTTCACTTACTCCTTTTTGGGATTTTGGCATACACACCCAGGGTGTTTCTCAAGCTTCTGGGTCCAGGACTTGAACTACGCAGCCAGCCATGTGGGATCTCTAAGTGTCTCTAAGTATCTCTCTATAGAGACATCAGTCATTGGATTTAGGGTCCATTCTAATTTAGTATAGCTTCATCTTAATTTGATTATATCTGAAAAGATTCTGTTTTCAAATAAAGTCGTATTCCCAGTAACTGGTGTTAAGATTTCAACATACCTTTTCAGGGGACACGATTTAACTCACAACACAGAGTTTCCAGATTTAGAACAGTAGGCAAAGAGAAGGATGGGGTGGGTGGGGGAGTATGAACTGAAAATAGGGAAGGTAAGTGAAAGCTTAAAGATGAAATGTTAAAAACCTCCTGGCTTCCTTCCCTATCAGACTCTCAGAGTTCTGAATGTAAGGCTTACACCTTTGGCAAAAGTCTAGATTCTTTTTGGGAATCAGACCAGCACAGTAAAGATCTAAATATACACTCACCAAGAGATCCTCCAAAAGAACAGCTCAACCACATAACCTACAGTAAAGACCACACTGAACAACTCCCTAATCCACTCAGTCAGGTGATTCTGACCAACTTTTAATTGCCCTGCTCTTAAACTGAAGCAGGCAGGGATGAATCAGTAGACATTTAAGAACAACTTAACAATACAAAAACAGAATTCAAAACGCATTTTAAAAAGCAAGTTGGAAGGACCAGCAGTTGATGTAATGGCTATGTCGCTAGACTCCCATGTAGTCGACCATGGTTCGAGTCCTTGGACCCAGTGACTTAAACTCACGCCGGGCACATGTGCATGTGTGCCCAAGATCCCAAGAGGAGAATGTAGGAGAAGGGATTACAGCGTGACCATCTTCCCTGGGGGGGAGGGGCGGGTGTGAGTTCTCGCTTTATGTCTCTCTGTCTCTCTCTCTGTCTTTCTGACAAGTGCATGCGCCCTATAGCAAAAACCTCTCAAAAAAAAAAAAAATAGGAGAAAGTGATTATTTAAAGAGAAAAGATATTTAAAAAAGCTTGTATTAATATTTTTAGAGGAGAGGGCTCAGCGAGGAAGTAAGAACAGAACACCAGTGAGAGGAACTATTCAGAGAACAAAAAAGAACTCTTTGAAATTTAAATATAATAGCAAAAACGAATAGCTCAAAAGAAGAACTGGAAGATAGAGTTGAGGGATATAAAAAAGAAAGGAAGGGAACCAGCAGTTAGCATAATGGCTATGTCGCTGGACTCCCACGTAGTCGACCATGGTTCGCATCCCGGACCCAGTGGCTTAAAACTCACACCGGGCGCGTGTGCGTGCGTGCCCAAGATCCCGAGAGGAGAATGGAGGAGAAGGGATTGTGGCGTGGCCATCCCCCCTGGGGGGTGATTTCTCGCTTTCTGTTTCTATGTCTCTCTCTGTCTGTCTGGCAAGCGCATGTGCCCTATAGCGAAAATCTCTCCAAAAAAAAAAAAAAAATGAAAGGAAAAAGATAAAAACTAAAAAAAGGATTCCAAAAAGAGCATTAGATAACCAACAATGAAGAAAAAAAGGAAGCTTTAAAAAGGGAAGGTTATAAATAATATTAATAACAATTTTGTGAGCTAGCCCATGACCCAGTGGTGAAGGGAGTTGGATACCACACTGCCAACTATGGTTCAAATCCTGGCCCTGGCAGCTTGTAAAACAAGCCTGGAACATGTGTATGTGTGCCCGATATCCTGACAGAATGGTAAAATGGAGAAGGGACTGCATCATGACCATGTCACACTAGGGGAGACTGACTCTCCTCTGGCAAGTGAATATACCCTCTGGCAATTAAAAATAATAATAATAATGCTTTTGAAATTTCCAAACTGAAGGAGATGAGTTTCCATACTAAAAGGGTCTAACTACTACCCAATATAAAGTCTGAAAATAACTCTAACCCCAAAGACATCCTGTGAAATTTCAGAACAAGGAGAACAAAAAGGAGATTCTAAGTTTCTAAGAAGACATTTCGTACAAAAAATATGCTGTAATAGAAAATATTTTATACAAAATATCATGTATCAGAATAGGAAGCTTAGAATAATAATATAAATTCAATGGATCTAAATAAAAATTCAAGAAGCTGGAAGATGGTGGGAACAATACCTGAAAATTCTGAGGAAAACAATTTGCAGCCCAGAATTTTACACCTAGTCAAGCCATATATCAAATGTTAGACTAGGATAAAAACGTGTTAAGATATGCAGGCTCTCAATCAATGCAATTATCTTTCATGTGAACTTTCTGAAATTCGACACAAGAGAGGTGAAGAAATCTCTAGAAATATGGGAGAAAGAGAACAGCGATGGAGTATACTCAGCAACAAATGGTACTGAAAAAGCCAAAGCTTCCGGGAGAAACATCTAAGAGTAGATTTAAATGACAGAATATCTGATGTGTCTAACTGTACTGAGAAGTACCTGAGTAGGAAATAGATTTGTGTTGGATTAAAGATAAAATCACGGAGGGACTAGCAAATGGTGTAATGGTGACATCGCTAGACTCCCACACAGTCGACTGCAGATGGAGGCCCAGACTCAGTGACTAAAATTCATGCTGGGTGCGTGTACATTTGTGGTCAAGATCCTGAGAGGAGAATGTGGGAGAAGGGATTTTAGCATGACCATAACCCTGAGGGGTGATTTCTCACTTTCTGTCTCTCTTTCTCTCCAGTGAGTGCACATGCCCTATAGCAAAAATCTCAAGAAAAAAAAAAAAAAGATAAAATTATAGAAAATTAAGGAAAAAAACCAGTTATTAACTCAAGGACAAACAAATATTGTATAACAACAACAAAAAAAAGTATGCTACATGGTGGTCAAAATACTTATAAAATGCTCAACCCATACCTCATATCATATACAGAACATGAATATTGACCTAACCAAAATGATCATAAATCTATACTAAGAAGACACAAACAAGGAAAGGGTGGGTAATGTAGGAAGCAGAGTAAAAGAGACCCAATTCTTCATATTCCAAATTGGGTAGTCAATCAATAATGCCTAAACACATGAAAATAAAGAACTTGTAACATGCACACTATTTAAAAATACAGGGAAACTGAAGAGAGGAAGGCTGAGGTGATCCAAGGGCTGGCTACTTCTAATAATGAGCCTTATATTGATACTGATTCTTTAAACAATATGCAAGTAAAACTTCGATAAAAATAAAATCAAGAAATTCAACAACTTTTCAGTGTATAAAAATCAAATCAGCGGGGCCAGCATGTGACATAGTGGTTAGGGACGCTGGCCAACTATGGTTCATGTTCCAGACCTGGTGGCTTCCTTTCTCACTTCCCCCCCACCTCTCTCTCTGGTCAAACTGGAAAATAACAATAAATAAAGTTAAAATAAAATAATTCTTTAAAAAATCAAATAAGCTATAATTTAAATAAATCCAAGTTTCTAGAATGAGTCATTTCTTGAATAAGAGTGCCACGGTTTTAGGCTGGCACCATGGTCTGATGCTTATGGCAGTTGGCTTCCACATGGCTAACCATGTGGTTCAAGTCCCAGATCCAGCAGCTTGAGAAATAAGCCAAGTGCATATGCATACATGCCCCAAATTCCAAAAGGTTGGAGAAATGGAGGTCAGGGGATTGCAGCATGACCTTTTCCTATGGGAGGGGCTTTCTCCTTTTCCTCTGTCTGTCTAGCAAACACGTCCTCTAGCAAAATAAATAAATAAATAAAAGAAGAGTGCCATAGCTGCTGCTGCTTCTTTTTTTTTTTAGAAAATTATTTAGTTATTTAATTTCATTTATTATTATTATTATTTTAATTTGGCCAGAGAGAGAGAGAGAGAGAGAAAGTGAGAAAGCAAGCCGCCAGATACAGGACTTGAATTGCAGTTTGACCATGTGGGAGTCCAGTGCCCTTAACTACAACACCACCTGCCGGCCCCAAGTGCCATAGTTTCTTAACGACATGAAAATCAGAGATTCTATTCATTTCATCATGGTCAACTTAAGGAACCTGCTTAAAGACACTAATGAACAATCATTCCAGAGAGAGTACAATGCATTTCAGTTCAAAAAATATTTATTGCATTCCTAATAAGTTATAAATTAAGAAGAAAACGTCAAGAAAACTGTAGAGGCTTAGTTCAGATTAAAATGTGTAAATATTTATCCAAATAGATGAACAGTTGTCACATAAAGTAGGAATCAGTCTTATTCTAGAGGGCATAAAAAGGATCAATGGGCAGAATTTATAGACAGAAAAATTTCAGCTCAGTACTAGGGTTTTCTCATTATAAAAGTAATCCAAATTTCAATATTTACTATAGAGCTACAGTAATCTAAACAATGTGGTATTTACATAAGAACATATATAGGGGCCGGCAGGTGGCATGGTGGGTAAGGGCATTGGACTCCCACATGGCCTTCTGCTGTTTAAGACCCAGACCTAGCAGCTAGCTTTCTCAATTTCCCAATCTCTCTCTCTCTCTCTCTCACTCTCTTGTTCTTTCCCTCTCTGGTCAAATTAAATAAATATAAATAAATAAATAAAGTTAAATAAAATAATTCTTTAAAACTATACAGAAAATATGATCAACATTATTAATCATCTGAAGAGAGTACATTAAAACCATAATGAGATACTATTGCACACCTTCAAGGATGGCTAGAATTAAAAGAACTGTCAAATGTTGATGAGGATGAGGAACCACTAGAACTCTCATGTACTTATTCATGGGAATTAAAAATACTCTCAATTTTAAAAAGAGCACACTACGCTCTTATAAAGTTAAATAAACGTTTATTACAATTCTCAGCAGTTTCACTCATAAATATTTACCCAAGAGAAATAAAAACATGTCCACATAATGATATGCATGTGAAAGTTTTCAATGGCTTTATTCATAATAATCAAAAAGTGTAAACAATCCAAATGTCCATCAGCTAGTGACTGGACTCTAAACTGTGGTACATTTGCAATGGAATAAACTTGGCATTATAAAGGAATACCACATGCAACAACACAGATCTCCAAAGTTTTATGTCAGTGAAAGAAGTCAGACACAAATGCTACATACTGTATGACTCCATTTCTATGGCAGTCTAAACAAGGCAAAACTAGAGAGAAAGAGATCTATTGTTGCCAAAAATAAGAGATCAGAAGGTAGAGATTAACTATGAAGGTGCATAGGGAACTTCCTGTGATAGAAGCTGCTAAAATTTGAATGTGTCTCTGAAAATCTATGTACTTAAATTTGGGCATGACAGGATTAAGAAGCTAGAAACTTAATCTGACTATGGTGGTAAAAGGTGGGACTTCTGAGGGGTGATTAAGGTTGTATAAGGTCGTGAAGGTGAGGTCCCCATAACTGAATCCTGGTGGGTTTATAAAAAAGTAACAGAAAAGAATACACAGGTGAACATTCACAGGGACATTCAGGTTCTTGCCACGAGATGTCCTGTGCCACCTCAGGACTCTGCAGAGAACCCCACGAACAAGAAGACCCTCACCAGATGTGGCCCCTTAACCTTGGACTTCCAAAGCCATGAGCTAAAATACTCTATTCTTTGTAAATTACTCAGAGTTGTATTCAGTTATTAGTGACAGAAAAACAAACTAAGTAAATCAGAAGTCTTCTCCATCTTGATTTCAGTGGTAGTTACACAATTATATTCACTAGTTAAAACTCATCAAACTATGTATTTAAGATAGCAAATTTTACTGTGTATAAATTGAACCTCTATAAACCTATCTTTTAAAAAAGTATTTAAATAAATAAATCATTACTTTAGTAAAGACATGAGAATAGGACCATTAGTGGTAGTGTAGTATAATTAGACCCTCTGTGATACTGGACTCATGTGGACAGTGCTTGGTTCACATCTGGAGGTCTCCCCATACACACCCAGTACACACCAAGCCCTCATCAGGGCTTGATGAGGCTAGGAGTAAATTGTAGCATAGAGATCCTTTTGTGGGTGCCTAGTTCTCTCTCACTCCCTGTCACTCTCAGTCTCTTGTGGAGGGCATTGCATATGGAAGCCATCTTGGGAGCTTCTTGAGAGCTGTCAGCCATCTTAGAAATCTTAGGCTTCACTTCCTCATTGAGCAAACCAGGTCTCAGAAATTATATGACCAACTGTTGCTAGGCAATGGGAGATCCACCCACATCAATGATTGGCTCATACTGTTGTATTTCATTTTCGGGCAACCAACCGGTATCCACCAGCCTGTATTTAAAGGACAGTTTGCTTTGCAATAAACGAAGACTTGATCAGCATCTCATCTGGTCTCTACACTCTGTGTATGTCTGTGGGAGTTCTGCGAGTCTGTGTATGTGTGTGTATGAAAGTTTTATGTGGGTCCCCTTTTTCACTGACCTCACCAGGTACCCGTTTGACTGTCCTGTGGGTTGGGGCAGTCTCTCTCATGGAAGAAATAAATAAGCTTAAAACATTGTCAGGGTGATATAAATGATTAAATAATGTATGAGGATATTAACATATTCTTCCATCTATACAATTAATTTTATGAGAATCCTCTTACCTTAAATTCTTTTTTTTTTTTTTTGAGAGAGATTTTTGCTATAGGGTGCGTGCACTTGCTGGAGAAACAGAGAGAGACAAAGAGACAGAAAGGGAGATATCAACCCCTCAGGGGGAATGGCCAAGCTACAATCCCTTCTCCTCCATTATTCCCTTAGGACCTTGGGCACGCACACACACCCAGTGTGAGGTTTAAGCCACCAGGTCCAGGAACTGAACCAGGGTTGACTAAGTGGGAACCTAGCGATGTAACCATTATGGGGTTGACTAAGTGGGAGCCTAGCAATGTAACCATTATGCCATCTGCTGGTACCACCGTAAAAAATTTTTGAAAGAAATGAGATTACAATGGCAATATTAGGTACCTACTATCAATAAAAATAACATGTGTTGACAATGACCAGGAGAAATCTGAACTCTTGTATACTGTTGGTGGGAATATAAAATGGTACAGTTTCTATGGAAAACAGTATAGAAGTTCTTAAAAAACTTGAAATTGAATTACCATCTGATCCAGCAATTCTACTTTTTGGTATATACTCCAAAACTTGAACGTAAGGTTTTGAACTTATGTTTACTCATGCTCATAGGAGCATTATTCACCAAAGCTAAAGTCTAGTATCCATAGATAGATGAAGAAATAAGCAAAATATGGTGAGCATATACATTGGGAGGCACGTTTTGATAAAAGAACAACATGGATAAACATTGAGGACATTATACTAAGGGAAATAAACCAGTCACAAAAAGACAAATATAGTGTGATTCCAGTTATATGTAATACTTAGAATGGTCAGTAATTGAGATAAGAAGTAGAACGGTGCTTCCCAGGGCCCACAGCAAAAAAGAATGAGAAGTTAGTGCTTAATACAGACAGAGCTTCGGTTTTATAAGATGAGAAGTGTTATGAAGATGAATGTTGGTAATGGTAGCACGATGATGTGAATGTAGTGAACCTTACTGAACTATACACTTAAAAATTGTTAAGAAGGCAAATTTTATATTACGTGTATTTTCCACAATAAAAACATGGGGAGGTGGGAGTAATAAGATGTTAGGATGCAGGGAACCAGCAGTTAGCGTAATGGCTATGTCGCTGGACTCCCACGTAGTCAACCGCGATTCGCGTCCTGGACCTGGTGACTTAAAACTCACGCCGGGCGCGTGTGCGTGCGTGCCCAAGATCCTGAGAGGAGAATGGAAGAGAAGGGATTGCGGCGTGACCATCTCCCCTGGGGGTGATTTCTCGCTTTCTGTCTCTTTGCCTCTTTCCGTCTGTCTGGCGAGCACTCACGCCCTGTAGCAAAAACCTCTCCAAAAAAAAAAGGTGTTAGGATGCAGAAATACAAAGCTAGCAGGAAGTCAAGGATACAAAATTAGCATATACAAGCACCTCTCAATTACACAACTGGGATTTTTTTTGACTGTCAAAATAATCCCAAATAGACCATAATAAAAAATAAGGATTCAAATATTTCTAGAAAAAAATTCAAAAATAAGTACAATTTATATATATGAAACATGAAAAATGGAGATTTTTAGTGGTTTCAATGTTATAAAAATTATACTTTTTTGTTCTAAAATTTCACCTCAAGGTAATTAGGCAACATAAAATCTATATATATATATATAACAGGGTTAAAGGAGATTTTATGAGAAATATTTTCTTTTTTTGGAGAGGTTTTTGCTATAGAGCACATGCGTGCACCAGAAAGAGAGAGACAGAGAGACAGAAAGGGAGAAATCACCCCTCCCTTCTCCTCCATTCTCCTCTTGGGATCTTGGGCACGCACACACATGCGCCCAGCTGAATTTAAGCCACCAGGTCCAGGACTCGAACCATGGTCGACTACATGAGAGTCCAGCGACATAGCCATTATATCAACTGCTGGTCCCAAGAAATATTTTCTGATGATACTAAGACAATATGACTATAAAGTTAAGTAAACTTCGTGGTTTTAAGTCAAAGGGAGCTGACAAGCTAGACTGGTAAACACTTAATAATGTCAAGCATTTTCACAGGTGGTAAAATTAGGAATTAGGTAGGTCTTAACCCTTAAACCAACTATTCTTCCATCCCTTCCCCTCTTCAATGCTTCAAATAGACAATAAAAGAATGTCTTAAAAGTAGAAAAATCATATCAAGAATGCCTTAACCAGAAAGGAGCTAAGGACAAAATGGGAAGTTGTAGTTGAAGGGCTATGCCTTCAGTCAGGGGCCAACACCCTATTTCAGTGGCTGATGGGGAACAATCTTTGTTGCTCTTTCAAGGGAAACAGGAAAGATACACCCCACCCAACTTCCACTATCACCTCAACTGCAAACAGCCATCACTATTTGGCATTAGGAGTTTGTACCTTCAGAAAATAAATATAAGCTAAACTGAAGTACTTATTTCTTCCTTGCTCCAAGGTGAAGTCATGGGTAAAACAGGAAACATTGCATATTTTACACATGGGCAGAGTATCTCAGGCATCCAGGATTTGTGGCCCAACCTACATACACTGGGCTGGAACTCTGGCAGGTTTTGAAGTGAGGTGGAACACAAGGTATTCTATTCGGGGAAGGATGAGTTAATCTCCTAAGAAAAGGCCTTGACACAAATAAATTAGAGGTAAAAAAAAGCAGTAGATCAAAGATGGGACACATGGACATTCTCCTGGAAAAACTGACCCAGGGCAACCTCAGTCAGGGTTGTCCATAAGGAAACATAGGTTAGATACCCCAAACGTTAATAAATGGATGTGAGTCGCTTTCCTGTTTATTAATCTATAGAAAATACTCTGGCAGGGGGAACAATGTCAAGTGCTGCCCAAAAAATGAAACGGGAAGGTTATAAGTAAATGAAGAGAAGACTGAATGGTGCAAAATCTGAAGAGGCAAATTAGAACAGAACTAGGATTTGGGAGTAAAGCCAAAATTAGACTGTATGCCCTGGAATACTGTTGCAGAAACACAGTCCAGCAGCCACAACAGTAATCCATGTTGCAATGCACATCTCAACAAAGCACTAGAAGTGAGTAAAGGGGCAGAATTTCTCATACCCTCAGGTATCAGAGTCAGATCCTGCTACCTACTCTTTACCCTTGGCTGCTGCAAAACCTGAGGTGGGATAGATTTCCTATATATTTATATCACACATATATAAATATAAATAAATAAGTGTATATGTGTGTGTGTGTATATATATGAACCAGAAAAGGGCTTATGACATATGCATTCTTGAAATTATACCTGGGATTTTTATAAATGAAAAGCTAATTTCTTAATATCTTCATCATTATTTAATGTATGATTGCTTTTTCCTTGGCAAACTTAAGCTTCGGGCAAAGGCACTAACATGAAAGATACGAAAGGGCTTATGACATATGCATTCTTGAAATTATACCTGGGATTTTTATAAATGAAAAGCTAATTTCTTAATATCTTCATCATTATTTAATGTATGATTGCTTTTTCCTTGGCAAACTTAAGCTTCGGGCAAAGGCACTAACATGAAAGATACGCCCAAGACTTTTCATAGTAATACAATTCGCAATAGACTAAAATTATAAACAACACAAATGGTCATGGATGCTTGAATGGCTAAATTAATTGTAGCATAGTCTTAAAGCAGGATTCTACGCAGCAATGAGGATGAACAATCTACAACTACACAATATGATTAGATAAGATTTGCATACAATGTTCAATGAAGGCAGCAAACAAAAATAAGTGCATAAACAAGGGATTCCACTATTCTATGGTACTCAAAGTCAGAATAGTGGTTGGAAAAGGAGGAAATAATGGCTGAAGGCAGTGTGTCCTAGACTTCTTGGGTTTGAGCAACATTTATTTCTTGATCTGAACTGGAGCATTTCTCTTGTGAAAACCTCACAGAACTATTGACTTATGACAGATTTTAATAGAAGGTTTAATGGAAAAATATCAGAAAGAGTTCATAGGAGGATCTTTTTATAAGTTTAGAATCATTATTTTCATGCAAAATAACCATGCCCTAACTTATCAATTTCATAAACTTTGATTCCCACAATATACATCCTATTACAACATGTTCAGGGGAATGTGATGATTTTTATTAAATTTCTAATTTACTTCGTCTTCTGAGAAAGAAAAGGTGACATCCCCAACAGGGTCTCCACATGAAATACCGTTAGCTTCAGTTAGACCAGATCACAGGCACACATGCACAGGGTGGTCTCAGGAGGTGAACTTGGGACCTTCCTCTGGGAGTGCAGCATCGTAGAGCATTGTGTTACTGCTGCCCCACAAACTGGCTCTAGCATGGTTAATTTTATGTGTCAATTTGATTGGGGTAAGGGGTACCCAGACAATGAAACATTTCTGATGTACCTACAAAGTTGTTTCAGAAGAAATTACCATATGAATCATTAAAATAATATCCACCCTCACTAATGTGCAGGGGCATCATCCAATCCAAGGAAGACAGAAATAGAACAAAAATGTGGAGGAAGGACTTAGGCGCTTTCTTCTTGGGCTGGGATGTATGCCTTCTTGTGCTCTTGGTTCTCAGACCTTCAGACTGGACTTAATTACATTGGCTTTCCTGGGTGGCCAGCTTACAGATGGCAGATATGCATCATGGGACACTTCAGCCTCCGCAGTTGCTTGAGTCAATCCCTCATAATAAATCTCCATCTATCTGTATCTTACCGGTTCTGTTTCTCTAGAGAACCCTGACGAATACAGGAAACAATATTTTTATGTCCATTTTTTTAAGTCAATGTAGTTTATGGCCATAGTTTTTATTTTTAAAAATAACACAGTATAAAAGAGCTTACAGTAAAGGGCAAGCACCCCCACCTTCATCCCTCCTCACCCCAGTCCCAATACCACTCCTGAAGACAAACTTGATCATCGTAAATGAGATGCTTATTTTGAAATTTCATTATTCATTAACTACAGATATTATCTATTGACTTCTATGGAAACAGAAAATGATAAACTCATTTTCTTTCACTTCAACCTTCCTAGAAAAATGTCTCTGAGGCCAGAACATAGGGCTCCAATTAACAGTTGTTAATGAAGAACTTCTAAAAACAGGAAACTTTTCTGAAATCTCCCTAGGTAATTACATGGCTAAATTTGATACAAACTGAGTCAGACAGAGACAGAAAAGGCTGGAATATATTTAGATACCTATAACTATAAAATTTAAAACAAGTCCATAATTATTTTGTATCTTGCATTCAAAAAGTTGAGTTTTTGCCTAAGTTGTTTTCTATGAAAAACAAATTGACTTTACTAAAATAATGGAAGTTTAGTTTTGATAGTTCAAGAACTATTCACTTATAATCTGTAAGGATGAAATTTTTACTATATTTTCTATTCTGAGATACTTTCTAAGGGGGCTGAGAGAGTCCATCTCCAAACACTTATCTTTAGCTAGCTGCGTTGGCTCAGTGATTCTGGGACGCTCCCTACCTCCTGTTCCTGACTTAGCATTTCATGACACTCAGTAAAGCTTTCTGATCTCTGCTTAAGTAAAATATAGGCATTCCTTGGCTAAACAGAGACTTGTGTTCTTACCTAATTACTAACCCTTAAATTTTTAAACCCACCTAGAATCCCACAGGTCTCCACTTCTAGATATCCCACCTTTTTGGGCCAAGCCATTGCAAGGACTCTTTATATTGATTTGCAATTTTGTCTGTGTCACTAGCTCTCAAAACTAAATAAAAAGAACTACTATATCTGAACAACCCAGAAAACGTTTTGCACTTTCCCAGGTCTAGTCACTCAATCTTATGTTTAGAAAAAAAAGTTCCAGTTATTAGGTC
>NW_006207284.1:2158189-2173943 GCF_000334495.1 Tupaia belangeri chinensis
TAGGGAAAGTCATGATGTATTTTTCTATTTTTCTATGCAAAAATGCGTCATGACTTTCTCAATGACCTAATATTTTCCACAGAGTCTTGGTTATTTCTGTTGATATCTTGTATCTAAAATATTTGTCAGAGAAAACTGTATTTGTTAAACTATCTCTTGCAGAATACTATGCCTTTTCAATAGTTTACATAAATGTAAACTATTTTCCCATAGGAAGTGGATTTTAACACCTAGATAATTTATTCATAATGATCTCACTGATTTAGCTCTAAATAACTCAGTGTACATAAAAAGCTGGCACAAATTCTCACAAGATTAGGAACATGACAAAAGGAACATTTCCTCTTTATAAGTAAAATAAAATGACTAACAGATTAACTTTGAAACAAAACGCATAATCTTGCTTTGTTATCACATCCCACAATGAAAGATTTGGCTTCCCACTAAAAAAACATTGGTTTGCTTCCAAAGCACCCTCCTACATCACCTCCTCCTCCTTTTTCCCACTGATAATAGTTAGGAGAACAATTCACCACCTACCAAATCAGTAACTTTAGAGAATATATTTAAGCTTTTAGTGACAGTGTTGTGAGCTTTGAACCACTGATTTGAATCAATAAACTTAAAATAACAAACATACTGACACCTAGCATTCTTCCCCAGAGCTTTCAAATCAACTGGTTTAATGCAGGTTGAGTATCAAGATTTTGAAAGTTTCCAAGTGATTTAAATATGCAACTACATAGAATGTAGATAATACTAGTAGCAACCAGGCCTGTCTCTCCCAACTTCTATCACCATTACTTTATAAAAACTTTTGTCGGGACCAGCAGTTAGCATAATGGCTATGTCGCTGGACTCCCATGTAGTTGACCGCGGTTCACCTCCTGGACCCGGTGGCTTAAAACTCACGTTGGGCACGTGGGCATACGTGCCCAAGATCCCGAGAGAATAACAAAGGAGAAGGGATTGCGGCGTAGCCATCCCTCCTGGGGGGGTGATTTCTTGCTTTCTGTCTCTCTGTCTGAAGAGCGCATGCACCCAATAGCAAAATAACCTCTCCAAAAAAAAAAAAAAAAAAAACCACAAACTTTTTTCAAGATCAGCTGTGGTAACATGCTGGTTGACAAAGCTGCTCAGCAGGCTGAGGTCACATGGGAGGCCTGTGTTCAATTCCTGGCCAGCTCTAAAAAGCAGGCCACAGTGGCACAGGCTGGTGGTTCCAAATACTTGGGGGCTGAGGCAGGAAGATCATGACCTAGTGAGACTCTGTCTCCCTGTCTAAAAAGACTACACACACTATGCACACACCGAAAGAATATAAAATAGTATCTAGATCTGATATATTATCAAAAGTGCATAATTTTCAAACAAAAATTTTCAGACATGCAAATAGAAGGAAAAAAAATAGAAACTGAGTGAGCCCAGATGATACATTTAGCAAAGTAACTAATGTGACTAGTAAAAATACCTTCACGGGCTGAGGGTCACATTGAGCTACGAGCTGCTGCAGGGTTGTCTTTAGGAGTCAGCACCATCACAGAAGACATCAAGACCAAAACCAAGGACAACAGTCTGCTCCTTTTGACAGCTGCTTCTCCAGCCAGAACCAGACCAGGAACAGCTGGCAGAACTACCTGGACTTCCACTGCTGTGAGAAGCCAATGACTGCTAAAGGTGGTGATGTTTCTGTGTACAAATGGCACTGCATAAGTACAAGCCCCTCTGCCCCATATCCTGGATTTCAACCCGGAACAATCACTGGGCAGGACGCATGTTTCCTGGGAATAGCTGAACTGGCTTCACCCCACCTCTCCTCTGCCCTCCATTCTTCTCCCAGGTAGTAAAATGGGTCCTGGGTACATGGTGATCCCTACCCTAGGACCTCAAATCATGACTTAACTAATAATAAAACTTCATCAGAAAAGTGTAGAAGAAAAGAAAAAAATCTTAAGGGGTGGGCAGGTGATATGGTGGTTGGGGCGCTGGACTCCCACATGGCCAAGTACGGTATGAATCCGGAACCTGGCAGCTTGCTTTCTCACTTTCTCTCTCTCTCTCTCTCTCTCTCTCTCTCTCTCTGTCTGTCTCTGGTGAGAATATGTGCCCTATAGCAAATTAAAAAATAATAATAATGATTAATAAAATTAAATAAATAATTCTTTTAAAGCATACCTTCACAAAATTAAAGAAAATTATCTTCGGGGGCAAGCAGATGTTATAATGGTTATATTGCTGGACTCCCACATAGTCAACCAAGGTTTGGGTATTGGATCTGGCAATTTAAAGCTCATGCCAGGCACATGTGTGTGCCCAAGATCCTGAGAGGAGAATGAAGGAAAAGGGACTACAGCATGGCTATCCCCCCTGGGGGGTGATTTCTCACTTTCTGTGTCTCTGTCTTTCTGGCACACACATGCGCCCTATAGCAAAAATCTCTCTCAAAAAAGAAAACCATGTCCAAATAATTAAAGGAAAATATAAAACTATTATTCAGTCAGAAAATTATAATAAAATATAGAAACTTAAAAATATCAAATGTAAATTCTAAAATTGAAAAGTTTAATAAATATGGGACCAGTAGATGGTGTAGCAGTTAAGTTGGTAGACTCCATGGCCAACTGTGGTTTGAGTCCTAGACCCGGTGGCTTAAAAATCACAACGGGGGAACCAGCAGTTAGTGTAATGGCTATGTCACTGGACTCCCATGTAGTCGACCATGGTTCAAGTCCCGGACCTGGTGGCTTAAACTCACAGCAGGCACGCGCGTATGGGTGTGTGCGTGCCCAAGATCCCGATAGGAGAATGGAGGAGAAGGGACTGTGGCATGGCCATCTCCCCTGGGGGGGGGGGGTGGGATGATTTCTCACTTTCTCTTTCTCTCTCTGTCTTTCTGGCGAGCACATGCACCCTATAGCAAAAACTTCTCAAAAAAAAGAAAAAAAAATCACAATGGCTCGTGTGCCTGCATGCCTGATTCAGAGAGGATGGAGGAAAAGGCACTGCAGCATGACCATCCCCATGGGAGAGGCGGTGATGTCTCACTTTCCCTCTCACTGTTTCTCTCTGTCTCTCCAGCAAGCACACACGCCCTATGGCAAAACCTCAAAAACAAACAAACAAAGTACAGTAAGTCAAAAATTTCTAGAGGAGCTTACAAGGAATTCTAAAATGGTCTCCCATGACTGATTCCCTTCTACCCCCACCATATCCCACCTACACATCCTGCATAATCCCCAGAGCCGTGAAGGTTATACTCTGATAATTCTTTTTAAATTTGTTACAGGGCACGAATGCTCGCTAGAGAGAGAGAAAGACAGAAAGTGAGAAAGCAACCTCAAGGGGGCATGTCCATGTTGCAATCCCTTCTTCTTCATTCTCCTCACAGGATTTTGGGCACACAAACATACATACGTGTCCACTGTGCTTTTCAAGCTACCAGGCCTAGGACTTGAACCACACAGTTGGCTATGTGTGATCCAACTGCCTTAACTACCACACCACCTGCTGGTAACATTATATGGCATAGCTGACCTTCAAAAGGGGAGATTATGAAAGTGAGCCTCACCTAATCACATGAGCCCTATACGAGCAGAGCATTTGTTTGTACCGATGGCACAGAAGATGTCAGAGATTCAAAGTGCAAGAAGGATATTAGATGCTATTGCTGGTTTGAAGACAGAAGGAACCATATGGGAAGAAATGAAGACACCCTCTAAGATATGAAATTGAGTCAGCTGACAGCCAACAAACAGAGACCTCATTCTTGCAAATGCAAGGAATTAATTCTGCAAACAAGAATAATGAGCTTGGGAGCAGACTTTTTATACCAGACCCTCCAGATGAGAACTCAGACCAGCTGACACCTGGATTCCAACTTTGTGATATCCCAAGCAAGGTGGCAGATTTCTCACCTGCAGAACTGTGAGTGATAAACAGGTATTGTTTTAAGTCCCTAAATTAGTAGTAATTTGTTTTGCAGTTGTAGGAAATAAAGACAGAAATTAAAAGCATATATGAAAAGAACTAGTGTCATCAAAGACAAAACAATGGAAATGATCTACTCTGAGGTACGGAGAGAAAAAAGATGAGTAAAAATGAACAGTCTCAAAGGCGTGTGGGACAATGGAAAGCATTTCAACATTCCTATTTTGGAAGACCCAGGAGGAGAGAGAGCAAGGGGCAGAAAAATTAATTATGAATTGCTTAACAAGAACATGTCCTGAGAAAACTTGTCAGGCAATTTCACTGTTGTGCGCACCTCACGGGGCGTACTTACACATACCTAGTTAGTACAACCTATCGCAGCCTTAAGGGACCATTGTGTTACATGTGTGGTCACCACTGACTAAAATATCATTATGTGGTACGTAACTGCATATGACAAAATCATGGTCAAAACTCCCCAAATCTGAAGAAAAATACTTATTCACAGATCTGTGACGCTTGGTGAACACTTCCTAAGAGAAATACAATAAAAATACACATAGGGGGCTGTCAGGTGGTGTGGTGGTTAAAGGTGCTGGATTCCCACATGGCTGACTGTGGTTTGAGTCCTGGATCTGGTAGCTTGCTTTCTCACTTTCTCTCACTCTGTCCCTCTCTGGACAAATTGAAATAAATAAATAAATAAAAGTTAAATAAAATCATTCTTTAAGGAAAAAAAAGCACACATAGATACATCAGGGTCAAACTCCTGAAAGACTAAGACAAAGAAGAAATGTTAAAAGTAGCAAGAAAAAGTTAACATCATATACAGGTAAAAATGATACTATTATGGTCTGACTCCTTATCAGGAGACCAGAGGCCAGAAGGCCATGGAAAAACATAAAAAATATATACTAAAAAGTACTAACAATCAATCCTACATACAGCAAAACTACTCTTAAAAAATGTAGTTAAAACAAAGACATTTCCCAGAAGAGCAGAACTGAATTTGTTGTTGGCAGGGCCAGGGGTGAAGTAGTGGTTAAGGCAGCTAGATCAAACATGGCCAGCTGCATGGTTCAAGTGCCAGACCTGATGGCTTGACAAACAAGCCAGGTATGTGTGCCTATGTGCCCAAAATCCTGGAGAAGGGATTGCATTGTGGCTATCCTCCTGGGGTGAGTGGGGGGGCGTACCTGACCAGCAAGAGCATGTACCCTGTAACAATTTTTTTTTTTAATTTGTTGCTGTTACATCTATTCTACAGTGGCTAGGTATATGTCCTACAATTGTAATTATATAGGTCTACATAAATATAAAAGATTGAATACACACATATGTATACACATATTTTTCTTTTTCTTTCTTAATTTCTCTCTCTCTCTTTTTTTTTTAAGGTTTTTGCCATAGGGTGAATACGTTCACCGGAGAGAAACAGAGGGAAGGAAAGCGAGGAATCAGAGAAATCACCCCTCAGGGGGATGGCTACTTCACAATCCCTTCTCCTCCATTCTCCTCTCAGGGTTTTGGGCATACAAGCACATGTGCCAGGCTTGATTTTCAAGTCACCAGATCTAGGACTCGATCCAAGATTGTTCATGTGAGGATCTAATGCCTTAACCACCACACCACCTGCTAGCCCCATTAAGTTGTTTAAAAAATAAAAAATATTTAAAAATCACACTATTATATTCTTTCATATAATATTATATATTCAAATAAACTGTTATGCACACAATGTAGTATAATATGTTACATATTATATATGTATATATATATATTATGCATAATATTCTTCTATATGACAATGCTAACACAAAGGAAAGGGAAGGACATAAAGCTATTCTATAGCAAAATTGCTATAACTTACCAGAATTGAGTCAGTATAAACCTGAAATAGACTGGATAAATTAACAATTAATTTTTAATTCATAGAATAACCACTAAAAAAAGAACTTCAAAAAAAAAGGCTAAAATTAGAACATTTACATTGGTATGCAAAAACCATTTGTGTAATGCAAAAGAATGGAGAGAAACAGATGCATATATCTGTAGTATTCTTCCCAAGATCCCATAACCTCAGTCTAAAATAAGAAAACATCAGACGAATCAAAATCAAGGGACGTTCAAATGAATACTGACCACTACTTTTGAAAAGTTTGAAGATTATGAAAGGTAAAAAAAGACTGAGGAACTATCACACATTGGAAGAATCTAAGAGAGATGACAATGAAATGCAATGTGGGATCCTGTACTAGATTACGATAATAAAACCACAAGCCACAAACTGGGAGAATAGATTTATAAATCTGGTACTTGATAAGAGATTTATGAACAGATACATAAAGAACTTGTTCATCTTAATAAATAATATTACAGACAGTTCAATTAAAAATGGGCAAAAGATATGAATAGACAAATTGACCAAAGGCAATTACGCATGGCAAAAAAGGTCAATATCATTAGTTAAATAAAAATGCAAATTAAAAACAGTACATACTGGGGCCAGCAGGTGCCTTGGTGGTTGAAACAAAACAAAAAACCAATGAGACCAAGTACTAGTGAGAATGTGGAGAAACTGGCATCCTCATACACTGCTAGTGGGAACATAAAATAGTATAACCACTATAAATATTTTTTAGATTTGTATTATTTAGTTATTTATTTATTTATTTATTTAAATTTGACCAGAGAGGAACAGAGTGAGAATGAGAATGAGAGTGAGAGCGAGAGAAAGAAAGCGAGAAAACAAGCTGCCAAATCCGGGACTCGAACTGGGGTCAGCCATGTAGGAATCCAGCACCCTTAACCACCACGCCACCTGCCAGCCTCAGATAGTCACTTTAGAAAACCGTTTGACATTTTCTTATAAGGTAAACATAAACCTAACATATGGCCTAGTAATCCCAATCTTAGGTATTCACACATGAAAAATGAAAACAAACGCCTGCAAAGACTTGCATGAGAATGTTCATAACAGCTTTATGCATAATATCCCCAAACTGGAAATACACAAATATCCATCAATCACTGAACCGATAAACAAAATTTGTATCGCAGTACAATGAAATACTCAGAAATTAAAAGCTAAACTATTAATTTCTACAAAATGGATGAACCTGGGAACATTATTTTAAGAAGACAAACAAAAAGATTACATGGTGAATGCTTCATTTATATGAAATTTCTAGAAAAGGCAAATTTTAGTGACAAAAAGCACATCAGTGGTTGCTTGGGCCTAGAGGTAGGAGCAAGGACTGACTGGAAACGAGCAAAAACTTTTTGAGGAGATGGAAATTCTAAAATTCAATTCCAGTGATGATAGTTAAAAAAAGAAAACAAAACTCATGAAACTGTAGATTAATGTGTTCTTTTTTATGTGTAAACTGTAACACAATAAATTGATAAAAAGTAGGGAACAATCAGAAAGATGGGAAGGATTGAACTTTTAGGACTTTTGTTTCCAGAAAAATAGGATCATTAAATAAGTGAAGCTTTTCTTATAAAATTTTTTTGATAATTCCCTCAATTTTATTTTTCATTTTGGTTGTTTTGCTTTTTGTTTATAACGTGCCTCTTAGCTGTGTTTAACTTCTGTTGGCCTTCTGTTTCTTTTCCTCTATAATTCTGTCTTTTGAGGTTCTTTGACTTTATATTTCATCCTTTTATAAATTTTAAAAATTTCAAGAGTCATAGTTTTGATTTGTAAGAGTCATAGTTTTGATTTGTAATTTCTAACTATTCCTTTTTCATAACTATTTCTCACTTTTTAAAGAATTATTTAATTTCTTGTATTATTTTTTAAAGTTTGATAAAGGGTACGTGTGCTCACCAGAAACAGAGTGAGAGCAAAGCAAGTCAACAGGTCCAAGATGCGAATCATGGTTAGGCATATGGGAGTCCAGTGCCTTAACCACCATGCTACCTGCTGTACCACCATTTCTCATTTTATAAATGCTGTGCTGTTCTTAACATTCTCTATGGTTCTCTGTTTATCATCATTTTTTTTCTCAAATTATCTTGTTCTCTGAGTAATATTTTTGTTTCTTCTGGGTACAGTGTTTCTCTTTTAAGATGCTTGCTTACTTCCTATGATGGGTGATCACTGGTGGTTCATTTACAGTAAGAATAAAGGTGTGAATTATAAATCTAGGTAGCACAGTGCACTGTATCTCTTCTTCTATTGGGTATGTAGAAAAGTCAGTTTCAACTCAACTAATAAGACCTCTCTAATTTTGCACTCTGTGCTGGAATTTCCTCTTGAAGCAGAAAAAGGCTTGAAGCAGATATAAGGAGCTGGAGCATATGCTGATGTGGATAGAAAGAATATTAGATCAAGGCAGAAAATTCCCTGCCCAATGTAACGTAGGCAGGAGGTTAGTGGGGGGTGTCTAGCTGATTAAGCCAACACTTGATAGAGTCAATGAGATGAGAACAATCAGTGGTCCCGGCCGATGATCAACCAACATGACCTAGATTTAAAAATAATAAACTTCACAGAATGCATGGCCAGGACTTTTTGAGCCACTCTATCTCTGTCCACTCAGGCCTGTTCCTACCTCTCAGGAGTGTACCTTTACTTTTACTTAATAAGCTACCTTTTCCTTTTGCTGTTGGCGTGCTTCATTTAATTTTTTTGTATAAAACACCAAAGCCCTGAATATTATCACAGACGCCATCTCACAACATGCTCAACATTTCATCTCCAAAAGACCAATTTCTTCTTTTCACTGTAATAGGCATATAGTTAGATAGATGATAGAAGATATAGATAATTTCCAATAGCTTTTTTGACATTTCAATAAGATTTTTTTTCTTCCTTTTCTGGAGAGGATTTTTTTGCTATAGAGCCCATGCACTTGCCAGAAAGACAGAGAGATAGAAAGCGAGAAATCACCCCCCAGGAGGGATGGCCACACTGCAATCCCTTCTCCTCCATTCTCCTCTTGGGGTCTTGGGCATGCACATGCGCCTGGCGTGAGTTTAAGTCACCGGGTCCAGGACTCAAACCACAGTCAACTATATGGGAGTCCAGCGACATAGCCATTATGCTGGTCCCGACATTTCAATAAGATTTTGAGAGAGAGCAAAAGAAAATGACAGTGGTTAATTGTTCTGCCTTTTTGTAACACCGGCAACATTCTTCTTGTGCTAAAATTTATTCAACTTCTGGCTCATTTACTTAGTTAAGGCACTTGTGCAAACTCTAGAGTACTATAGAAAAGTAAAGGCTTACTAGATTTTTTGCCACCCAGGAGGAAATAAACCCAAAACCCCAAATCTATACGCAAAATTATGGAGGAAAAGTTGAGCTCTTTTAATATACCTAATATTTACAGCACTTTTTGACCAAATCACCAGCTCTGCTGGGTTTGAGCAACATTAAAATAAGGAGGAAAGTACACAAACAGGCTAATCAGATAAGAACTAGGCATTATAATTCTTAAATTGACACTTGAGTGTTCTAACAAAGATTTCCTGGGCTCTCAGCAGGACATTAATCTGAATGGAAACCATTCGTGGCAATTAATTGTTGACATCAAGAACATGTTGACATTTTGCTAAACAGCCATAAATTTAGTATGAAAAACCTCAAAGTAATCTTAGGGAAAAATTTCAACCATATCAATCGAGAATTCAGTCTCCTTGGAAAGCAATAAAAGATGTTTTTAGATGAACAACAATTGGAAAATACTAAGCCAGTCACTACAACACACACTTAGCAATCATGTGCAAAATGCAAACAAGAAATAGAAATAAAGACTTTATGCTAAATGCTAATGTCCTCCATAAACACATAGGAGCAAAGTGTTCATAAATGATAACAATGAGAAATAATTAATGCCATTAGCCTCAAAAGATGGACTTTGCACTCTAATAAAGGACTAATGATTTAGAGACACAACTGGAAGCTAGAATGCCAACACCACCTGCTGGCTAGATATGAACAAAAGAGCTTACAAAAAGTACATGGAAAACTTGATAAAGTAGTGGGGGGAAGGGGAGGAGGGGACTCACAGCTGTATTTAAAAAGCTTGCACAGGGACCAGCAGTTAAAGTAATGGCTATGTTGCTGGACTCCCATGTAGTCGACCGCAGTTCAAGTTCCGGACCCAGTAGCTTAAACTCACGCCTGGCGCATGTGCGTGCGTGCCCAAGATCCCAAGAGGAGAATGGAGGAGAAGGGACTGCAGCGTGGCCATCCCCACTGGGGGGTGATTTCTCACTTTCTGTCTCTCTGTTTCTCTCTGTCTGGCGAGCGCACGTGCCCTGTAGCAAAAACCTCTCAAAAAAAAAAAAAAAAAAAAAAGTTGGTTTGAGCCACTATGCTTAGAGAAATATTATTATGCAGCAAAAGATAATCAAAACAATAACAATAATTGAGTCCCCAATTTGTGCCAGGCTCTCACATGTACTCACAGTACTTGTAAAGCACTTGGCACAGTGCTTTACAAATATTATTTTATTTCATCCTTACAACTTTTTAATAAGTAAGTTTTTATCACATATTTTGTAATGAGCAAAATGGGATTAACAGAAGCCAAATAAAGCCACAGTAAGTGGTAGAGTTCATATTAAAACCAACGTCTCTCTCATTCCAAAGTTAGGGTCTTTTGCATTAGAAATCTTCTGTGATGAAGATAATAAAAATGGTAACCCACTTATTGAGAGTTTATGTATCGGGCAATAGCTGACACGTTGTTTTACATGTGTTAACTCTTTCAGTCCTTACAAATACCCAATGGTATACGAAATTGTATAATTTTCATAATTTTCATTTTATGTTAGGACACTGAGGCACAAAGTGGTTAAGTAACTTGTCAAACAGCTAGTGGTTGAGAACCATTTAAACTAAAATGATTGAGCTTCAGAGCCTTCTCACATTGTTTTTACGTGATTCTTACAGAGTTCCAGCCAGGATGGAGTAACTGAGACCAGATATATTCCCTAACCTGAAACAACTAGAAAAAGGAGGGGCGGGGGGAATAAATTAAACAATGGTTTATAAGACAATGGACATGAAAAAACAAAGACAAGACTGAAATCAAATGATGTGAGCCCTATGACAGTCACAACCTATGCCTATGGAGAGCTTCTGAAGGGAATCCAGAATCCTGGTAATATCCAGCTTCCCTTAGTTGAGAATATAGTGCTATGAGCCTGGGGAAGTCAAGATGATTGACGTTCTCAGGGCAGAGTAGCAAAGAGGCGAGAGCTGCCCAGAGAAAGATGTACAGATACCTACAGGTTGAATTTTAGCAAGTCCTAATCAATGCATGCTAGTGTGTAATACACTCAAATCCAGGGAGAACCTTGCCTGAAAGATTAGAAGGAATAATCTTCAGACTAGGAATTATTCCTGTTTATAATTCATGGAATATGGGGTACTCAGAAGGGTTCTGCCTTTAGAATGTGGCAAAATTAGCCCTAGACTAAATATTGCTTTGGTCCTATCAGATGAAACTTAAAAAAGTAAGACCTAAGAGGATCAAATCATTTCCAAGTAAATTAACTGTGTCCTACACCAAAGCTCAACAATATTGCTATGAATGTAAAAATATGTAGCACCAACATGGTAAAATTCACACATCTGACATCCAGAAAAAATAACCAGCCATACACAAAGAAGCAGGAAGCCATGACCAACAATGGAGAAAAATATCAATTGAAAGCAGTAGAATTAGTAGATAAGGACATTAACACTGTTACTGTAACAGCATTTTAAAAATGCAAGAAGCTAGATATTCAAGGAAGAAAAAACATTATTTTGGCAATTTTGGGCCTTTTGCATTGTCATATGAATTTTAGGATCAGCTTACCAATTCTGCAAAAAAAGGCAGCTGAAATCTTGATAGGGACTGCACTGTATCTGTAATATCAATCGATTTTAAACTTATGTTTAAGATGTGTCATTAGACACACAAAAGAGATAGTAAGTCTAGAGTTCAGCAAAAGATGATCAGATTTATTTTATACTATTTAACCACTTAGGAGACTCATACTCAAGGATAATGAACTCTGATAAAAGAAAATTATTTAGAATCAGAAAAATTTATAATGAGAAATACTTAGACATCTATTCTAATCCCATAATATTAAACAAAAATAAAACTACTCTGTTAAATGCAATAGTATCACTAATGCCTTTTTTTTTTTTTTTTTTAAGGTTTTTGCCATAGTGTGTGAGGGCTCGCCGGAGAGAGACAGAGAACGAGACAGTGAGAAATCACCCACTAGGGTAGATGGCCATACTGCAATCCCTTCTCCATTCTCTTCTCAGGATTTTGGGCACGCGCACACATGTGTCCAGGGTGATTTTCAAGCTATCAGGTCAGAGACTTGAACCGCATTCTAACATGTGAGAGCTCAGCACCTTAACCACTGGCCCACCTGCTGGCCCCACTAATGGTCTGCTTTAAAACTTGGGTTGCAAGGTGATATATGTTAATTTTACTACTTTGCTATATTATATTAGAAACAATACCTTAGATACATTTTTTGGGGGGGAGAGGTTTTTGCCATAGGGTGCCTGCACTTGTGAGAGACCAAGAGACAGAAAGTGAGAAATCACCCCCCCGGCGGGGGGAGCGGGTGGCCACGCCGCCATCCTTTCTCCTCTATTCTCCTCTAGGGCTCTTGGGCATGCACGCACACGCACCCAGGGTGAGTTTAAGTCTGGGACTCGAACCACGGTCAACTATATGGGAGTCCAGCGACAAAGCCATTATGCTAACTGCTGGCCCCAGATACATTACTTTTAATGTAACAAAGTATTTGCTGATTTTAAAAAAGGCATAAAAAGAAAAAAATGAAATACTGATCAGGAAAGGTTAAAGCACTTGATTGAGGTACGACACTCAGTTAATATTCTAAGTAGAACCCAGGTCTCCTAATTACTGGACTAACAAGACATTGTGGTATAAGGGTTAAAATTTAGGTTTCTTTAATCTTCTTTACCCCAACCATGATAATTCTTATAACAGTCTCTTGATTAACAAAAAATAAAAGTGGTCATGACTGTTTCTTATATGTGTGACAGATTCCCAGATTTTCACAGTTCAGAGAGTTCTAATGCTATAAATGATGGAATTGATAGTTATGCAGGAAGTGTGATCATTACTTTGTCAGCGACTTCTGCCTCATTCTTCTTACAGTTATAAGACTATTTTCATATACAGGAGATATTTTGGGCTATGGTGCCACTGACACGCTAATAGAACACATCTCTTCATCTTATTTTGAGTGATTTTCAGCTTGTTCAGACAGTGTCAGGGCCCAATCTGTCTAGTAAAGTTTGAAGTTTAAATAAAAAGAAAGAAGAGGTTTAAATCAAAACAAAGAAAGAAGCATACCCTGAGCAAATAAGAATGTATATTACTGGAAGTTCTTAGACATCTAAGAAATTTAAGTCCTATTACTATTCTATCAAAGAAAGGCCCTAATAGAAGAAACCAGGAGCCTTTGCCCCACTGAGACTTATACTTGCCTCTTTGATTTTTTAAAAGTTATTTTATATCTCTACTTGTCTTTCAAAATCTGAAGAAAACATAAAGATCTAATAAAACAGTAAGATCTACACAAAGGAAAATTCTGTCATTCAGTTCCAGGGCTTAACATATCCAGAAAATCACCTTATAAAGCAAACCTCGGGACCAACAGTTAGCATAATGGCTATGTCACTGGACTCCCATGTAGTCAACCGCAGTTCAAGTCCTGGACCCGGTGGCTTAAACTCACGCTGGGCGCATGTGCATGTGTGCCCAAGATCCCATGAGGAGAATGAAGAAGAAGGGATTGTGGCATGGCCATCCCCCGTGGGGGGTGATTTCTCACTTTCTGACTCTGTCTTCCTGGCAAGCGCAAGCACCCTATAGCAAAAACTTGTAAATAAAAAAGCAAACCTTATAATGACGTAGTCAATTTTAAAAGGATCTCTGCACAATGACAATACAATCATCTGGAGTGCCAACTCTGAAAACAAATTTAAAAAAAGGGGATCTGGCCCCTCCCTCTCCCTTTGGCGACCTTCCCAGGCCCTTGTGCTGCCCGGTCTCTCCAACGCAAGACTGTACTGGCCCGGATTCGGCTCGTGGACAGCAGAAGATTCAGTCTCAGCAGAAGAATGCCAAAAAGCAAGCTGGACAAAAGAAACAAGGACATGACCAAAAGGCTGCTGCCAAAGCTGCCCTGATATATACGTGCACTGTCTGTAGGGTAAGGGGAACTAAAAGCTTTCCCATGGGCAGTGCTCTGGTTAGAGACTGGTTAGTGCAGGTTAAAAACTTCCTCCGGAACTGGCTGATGTTCAGGCATGAAGTTGTTTCCAGGTGACCGACCTCTTTTTCCACTGGTTTATTGATGTCAGAGTTAGTCTCTTCTATAATGGCGTAATTAATTTTCGCCTTGAAACCTTATTGCGTCTCTGTTTTAAGTTGATGTTTAACTTAATTTTATGTTTAACTTTACCATTGTTACTTACAATCATTACTTTAGTAGAACACTTCACAGTTGTTGAAATCCTTATTTTGAGACCATTTACTTTCAGTGCCTTTGAAAACCCAAGTTTTTCCTATTGTAGCCAAAACTGGGGATGAGGGCAATGAGTGGATGCTGGCCAGCTCTGGTCCAGGAGTGAAAGAGGCTTATCACCTTAAAGAAACAGATCATTGAAATGTATTTGAAAGATACTACAATGATTTCAAAATCTCTTCTCCAAAATGATGCAGACCAATATTCAGGAGCACCTTTTTACACGTACTTATTTACAGTATTTAGCAGAGCTTGTAAAGATTAAAATGTAGGGTAAAATGTGGGCATGTGCTGTATAAACTTGGTAGTTCCTTAGAAGCCATCATTTTATACTTTCTGTGTGGTTGGGTTCTTTTCCTCCTCAAATGATGGGGTGGGAGGAGTGTGTGTGTGTGTATGTATGTGTGTACGTGTATTTGAGACTTTCAGTAAATTTGCCAAGTACCTGTGTATAAAATGCACTTGGCAAATCTATCAGAGACTAACTTGATAGTCTTCTTAGACAGCTGAGAGGCGTATGAGTTGCATTTGTACAATGGTTACAATCATTGAAAATATTGCTTATGTTTTCTAGGTGAATTCATGACAACTTTGACTCTTCGACTGTCTCAGACCTTAGGTAACAAACCTGCAGCTACTTTTCTAACAAATTGTTGATCAGCAAAAATAAAGGGGCTACAGAAACTCATTTTTATCCTGTTCCCTTTTGGGCTTCACGCAAAGACAATGCTGTGTAAATGTACAGTTGACTCTGATTTGGAAATCTGAAAATCAGTCCATCCTTGTTATAATTTTCTTTTACAATTGTAATTATATTAATGTTCATATAGTGTAAAATAACTCATTTAATAATGTAGTACTTTGATTTTACAACATCAATAAAAAAGGGGGGGGATCTGTGGGTTGATTTACTGACATTAATTTGACAGTAGCCACCGGATCCTTTTTACAAACAAAAATAGACTTTGAAGTAACAAATCTTTCATCGATTTCATCCTAAACACTAACCTAAAACCCTGGCTCTCAAATCTTTCTCTGCCTTCCTTATTCTCACTACTATCAGTAACATTTCCCATTATACAAAGTTACTCGACACAGAAAACAGAATTTTCAGGAACCAGCAGTTAGCGTAATGGCTATGTCGCTGGACTCCCATGTAGTCGACCGCGGTTCGTGTCCTGGACCTGGTGGCTTAAAACTCACGCCAGGCATGTGTACGTGCGTGCCCAAGATCCCGAGAGGAGAATGGCGGAGAGGGGACTGCGGCGTGACCATCCCCTCTGGGGGGTGATTTCTC
>NW_006207284.1:2174005-2187667 GCF_000334495.1 Tupaia belangeri chinensis
AAAAAAAAAAAAAAAAACCCCTCAAAAAAAAAAAAAAAAAGAAAGAAAACAGAATTTTCAGCGAGTGGTGGAGTGATGAATGAGCTACGGCAGGAAAGAGGGCCATTTAAAAATGTTTCTTCTTGATTTGGCTCAGAACTGATTTTTTATCATGTTTTATACATGTAGCCACAAGAAGTCCTAACTCCAAGAATAATTTAAGTCTTCCTGTCTACTGCTTAAATGACAAAGTGACCAAATGGTTAACAACTTTTGAACCTGAAATTTTCCACCCCTCAAAACCATTATCAATTAATGAAAAGGAGAAGCTAAGAATATTACTTAATTGATATTTTGCATAAAGTAAGCCAAAGTAGGTTTAGCTTCATGAATCTTTATTACCCAAGTAAGGCAATTTTGTTTTCTCCAAAGGTGCTAGGTACTGAATTTAGTTAAGTGATGTTTCATGCCTCAATCACATTATCAGATCCAAACTCAATTAAGGAATCGATTTTTGCTTTAAAATATTTTATAATGCATATAAATCATATCTAATACAAACTATAATCCTATAGAGATGTGCTATCAGATATGGTAGCCATTTATCATATGTGATAAATTAATTTAAAATCTAAATTAATTAAAATTTTACTCCATCAGTCACACTAGTCACCTTTTTAGTTCTTAATAGTCACAGTAACTATCAGGTATTATATTGTACATCTGCATATATACAATATTTCTTTTGTTTTGTTTTTAATTTGTCATAGGGCATATGTGCTCACAGAGAGAGACAAAGAGAGAAGGAACATTAGAAAGCACCCCCAGGGTGGATGGTCATACCTCAATCCCTTCTCCTCCACTCACCTCTTGGGATTTTGGGCATGCTCACACACATGCCCAGTGTGTTTTTCTTTTTTTTGAGATGTTTTGCTATAGGGCTCATGTGCTCACCAGATGAGATGTTTTGCTATAAGGCGCATGTGCTCACCAGAGAGAGAGAGAGACAGAGAGATAGAAAGTGAGAAGTCACCAACCCCTCCCCAGGGGGAATGGCCACGCCAAAATCCCTTCTCCTCCATTCTTCTCTTAGGATCTTGGGCATCCACACATGCGTCCCCGGCATGAGTTTAAACCGCCAGGTCTAGGACTCGAACCACGGTCGACTACATGGGAGTCTATCGACGTAGACATTACACCATCTGCTGGTCCTAAGCCCAGTGTGTTTTCCAAACCACTGAGTGCATAACTGGAACCACAGACTCAGCCGTGGGATCCAGCCTCCTTAACCACCATGCCCATGACTGGCCCTAAAACATTTCTATAATTGCATAAAGTTCTACTGGACAGCAATAGAGGCCAGGCCTGAAAATGATCATCAAAGTTGACAGTACCATAAAAAGGAATGTGAAAAACTTACATGACTCCTGAATTGTTCATGTAAACATTATTCACATATATTACACTATGAATGAGAATGGCAGGTAACCACTGGTTTGACCTTCTCAACCAAGTATCACCAGATCAAAAACCATGATCAGCTGAAGTCCTGGCTGAGGGGAGAAGAAATAAGAAGTAGATAGTGAAAGAATGAATTAATACACATTAACTATATATTTGTGATTAATTATATTGATGAGTGCAATAGTTTTGTATATTTTCTTTTTGCTTGTGACATATACAGTCATCCACAGGTATCATGGGGGATTGGCTCCACAATCCCCAGGGATATAAAAAGAGTTGGATGCTCTAGTCCTTTATATAAAAGTACTATTCATATAAATCTATGCCATCTTCCCCTATACTTTAAATCATCTCTAGATTACTTTTAATACTTAATACAATGTCAATGTTACATAAATGTAAACACGTGTTATACTGTATTCTTTAGGGAACATAGACAAGAAAAAAATTTGGACATGTTCAATATAGATGCAATCATTATAGGTCTAACTACAGAGTACAAAGACATTTTCAATTCATGGTTGGTTGAATATGAGACCTGGAGCCTCTAGATGTTGAGGAGAAATTGTAACTGATAAATAAGATGTCTGTAAGTTAGGATTTGGCAATGAGTTCAGAAAGGCAGTCGGGTTATTATATTTTTTTCTTGCTATAATTATAATCAGTCGTTAAATACTACAAGTAAAGTCTAAAATCATGAGCTTATAAACAGAAAATACTGCACCTACATTAACCAGACAGCTCTGAGTAGAATCTTTGACATTGGTATATGATGAAAAGATATTTGATTGAAAGTCAATAAAACTATTCAAATACGGGTTGTATCATTTTCCTCGATGAAAAAAAAGGTTATGTTAACTGAGTCTATACTAGCAAAACACAGACAAAAAGCAATATTAAATCATTTAAAAACACATAAATTACTTAGTGAAGTTTCTCAGCAAAGTAAAAATTAAACAAACATTCGTAGCCTGGAAAAGACTAACTTCCAGCAACACATAAATTTGAAAGTTCTAGAGGAGGACGAAGTTAAGACTAGTTCTAGAAAACATCAAAGTGGGGGCCAGAAGGTACTGTGGTGGTTATGGCACTGCACTCCCACAGGGCCCACTGCAGATCAAGTCCCAGACCTGGTGGCTTGCTTTCTCACTTTCCCTTTCTCTGTCTCTCTCTGGTAAAATTTAAAACTAATAATAAAATTAAGTAAATAACATGACTCATTCTTTTTTTTTTTTCTTTTTCAGAGATTTTTTGGCTATAGGGCGCGTGCGCTCGCCAGACAGACAGAGAGAAACATAGAGACAGAAAGCGAGAAATCACCCCCCAGGGGGGATGGTCACACCACAATCCCCTCTCCTCCATTCTCTCAGGATCTTGGGCACGCACGCACATGCGCATGGCGTGAGTTTTAAGCCACTGGGTCCGGGACGCAAACCGCAGTCGACTACGTGGGAGTCCAGCAACATACCCATTACGCTAACTGCTGGTTCCCACATGACTAATTCTTTAAACAAAAATCAAAGGGAACTGGATACCAATTCAAAATGAAGGTATATGCAATTTAAAGCAGAATAGGAACATTAAGTACCTTATTTTTTCAGTATTTACATATATACACTCAGACACACATATGAATAACCTGCTGTGCCAGTGATAAACACTTTAAGGACTAGGTAAAAGCATAAAGGCACTGATACTTTTCCCAACAAATCCATTAGTTTAGGAGTCTTCTTCACTTAGATTGATCATACGTATCTCAAGTTCCTACTTCCCTATAAATGAAACTCTAAAGGTCACTTTAAAAAATTGTACCCCAGGCTGCATCTAGCTATAAATACAGAAATCATCTATGGCTACAATTCCATGTATCTAAGAAGTGTGCGCAGCTATAAGAAGATATGGCATTTACAGTCATGCTAATTGAAGCCTATTTTCAGGCAGCTTCCATATTATAATAATCTTTCCTTTACTGATCCTTTTATAATAATAACCTTTTCTTAACTATTTAATAATTTCCTATTATTGTCTCTAACAAACAAGTCTTCCATGCTCAGAGAAAATTAATTAAAATATTATGGGAACTAAAGCATTTAAGGTTGAATTGATTTAAGCCTGATATTTACTTTAAAAAATATTCAGCAATGGGTCCAGCCAGTGGTGCAGCAGTAACGCAGCACTCTGAGATGCTCGACCCACCTGTGAAGGTCTTGGATTTATATCCTGGGGCTTCCCTGTGCATGCTGGGCACAGGCACACACCCGTGATCCAGCTCGCAGAGGCAGGGGGTGGCTTGTGGCATGAAGAGCCTAGTGGGGAGGGGGGTCTATCCTTCTCACTCTTCTCTGAGAAATGAACAAACAAATAAACGGTAGGGGAAGGGATAAATCTTACTTGGGTTGGTTGAAGCTGGTAACAGGTACATAGAAATTCATTATATTATTCCCCTTCTGTTTTACCAGAAATTTTTACTAAGTCACTTGTAATATTCCTCTTTCCAGAAAGTGCATTAGATCTCACTTAAAATTGAAAGTTACCTCTATTTTTCCACAACAGTGTATCAGACAGTGTCTACTGACTGTCAGAAGAATACCTTAGAATTGGCCACAAAAACTGACTTAGAGTTATTTAGCTGAGGAAGTTTAATTCAAATATATTTAGGTACTTTGACCTTGGAGAGGAAAGTTCCAAACCTAGTCATCTATTAAATTGTGAGCTTCTACATCTTAAAGTTTGTTGTATCTGTGAAAGATAAAAATACCCTCATAATTTCAGAAAGCATTAAAGACCCCAATATAAATAAATAAAAGATGGCAAAATTGCAAAGATGTGCTACCGTCAGTTTCAACAGACAGATAAGGTCATGCACATTAGTTGCTAACATTTACAAAATCAAAATAGTTTACACACACACACACACACACACACACACACACACATAAACTCTGAAAAACTGAGGACCCTGGCAATATTGGATGTGTGCTTTGGCACAGGAGTAACTAGCTGGAGCTGACTAGCAGCTGTTCCCCTGAGATATGAAGCATATGCTACTTTGCAATTCAAAGATGTGCTACCGTCAGTTTCAACAGACAGATAAGGTCATGCACATTAGTTGCTAACATTTACAAAATCAAAATAGTTTACACACACACACACACACACACACACACACACACATAAACTCTGAAAAACTGAGGACCCTGGCAATATTGGATGTGTGCTTTGGCACAGGAGTAACTAGCTGGAGCTGACTAGCAGCTGTCAGCTGAGATATGAAGCATATGCTACTTTGCAATTCACCTGATACACTGGTATGCATTACCCACCTGGTGCCCAGAAGTGGACTTCCAAACAAGTTCACAAGTGGTTCTGTAGAGGATCTACAGTGTGGAAGTTAACCAAGCCAAGTGCTTATTTCACAACATGGATAAGCTGGTCACCTGACTGCCATGATATAAAGATCTTTCTCTCACCTAATATTTTAATAGTCAAGAAGGCCTGCCAAATGGAAATCTGTTTAAATGTGTTGGGATAATGGCTTTGCTTCAAAAGAAAATATACCAGGTACACCTGTGCCATTTAGTTAGATACGTTTGCAGTTTGGGCAAGTAGGATGAGCTCAAAAATAGCCTCGACCCAGAGGCATACTATCACAAAGAGGAAGTGAATCAAGGAGATGAGAGAAAGTATCCCAGTACTACCCAAGAACAGGAACACAGAACTGAAGTTTAAGACTGGGGTGGTCTCCATTAGCTACTGCTGCATGGTAGGTCCTCTATAAATGATTCCTACAAGCACAAATAAACTCTTTCTATCAATGAAGAAAATGAATCCCAAGCTGACTTCATCAAATGACACCAGGCAAAACAGCTTAGATTCAGAAACTCTTCGTTCTGGTCTAGTCTTAAAAGTTCGTGTAAACATTTCCCCTTTAACTGACAGTTACCTAATTCTGTCATCATCCTACCCATTGGTTCCTATGACAACTTATGAAATCTATATCCAGGAGTACAAGTCTGATTTATTAAACATTTATTTTCAACTTTACAGTTTCATATTCTGCAAGTTGACACACACACACACACACAAAAATAAAAAACACACACCAGGAATTTACACAAATATGAAATGTCATTCTGGCATTTGGAACAGCCAGTATGATTACATCCTGAGAATGATAATGACCATTATTTGACCTGAATATTTAGACTTCAAAAGGTTTTTGTTAAAACATTCCTAAATGAAGAATTAAAAGTTAAAATTTCAAAATAATGCTCTGAAAATTTTTTAAATAAAATAATAAAAATAATAAAAAGTATATTCACTCTGAATATATATCTAACCACATCATAAATTTGTATTGAAACAAAATAAAGTTGGAGGTTTCACCTAACAGATCAAGTTGCAAACCATCTAAATTAGACATCTGAAGAGAAATGATCAATTAAATGCTGAGGACTCTAAAGAAAGTCCCTAGGATAATGAAGAATCTGAAAACCATGACATAGGAAGAATTAATAAATAAACTACTGTAAGAGGAAAAATGTTTGGAGAGGTGAGGATCAGGCTGAAATGAAAGGCAGAATGGTGTGCTCGAAAGAGTGAACTGTGCGTTAAGAACCTATGGTTCAAGTTCTCATCTTGCCACTCAATGTGGTGTTTGGGATCCTGGAAGAATCACATATCCTATGGGTCTTAATTCTCTCTTCTATTAAATGGTCAATAATAGTCTACAAGCATCCTTCATCTTCAGAAATTTTATGATTCTGCAATCTGAAAAGTTATTGCATAAAAAAGCACATAGAAAAAGTTTAGATTTTTCAAGTTTGATGCTATTATTAGTATTATTTTAGGTGGCAGGTTTTCATTTACTGTGAAGTAGATGATACAAAAGAGGTTGTGTCTTCCTTGGTCCAATTCCTCTTCCTATGGTTTAGTTGGTATTTCTCACTATATCTTCTAGACTCAGGCTTGAGTCTGTGTCAACTGGCTTTCAAATCTTCTCCATGTAAACACTAAACAGAGCATTATCTCATTTCTTCCCTTGTACTACGCGGTCCCAGCTATGTCCCTCAAAAGTCCCAAATATTGATCCTCTTGTGCATATCCTCTACAGTTGGTAAAACTCCCAGATGAATTCAAAGAGAACTTCTGAACTGTATAAGGTCTTTTTCTTGTTTCATTGTAACAGGGACCAGACAAAGAAAACATGCACAAGCAAAGCTTGAATTAGCCAATACCAACCCAATTCTCCATCCGAATTATGGTCATTTCCTTCCCTGTTATGTAGTATTCTTTTCAGGTAAATTCTAATCTTTTTTTTTTTTTTTTTGAGAGGTTTTTTGCTATAGGGCTCATGCGCTTGCCAGACAGACAGAGAGAGACAGAGAGACAGAAAGCGAGAAATCACTCCCCAGGGGGGATGGCCACATCCCAATCCCTTCTCCTCCATTCTCTTCTTGGGATCTTGGGCACGTAGGCACACGCGTCCGGCGAGTTTTAAGCCACTGGGTCTGGGACGCGAACCGTCAACTATGTGGGAGTCTAGCAACATAGCCATTACGCTAATTGCTGGTCCCACAATTACCTATTTTAAAAACAAACAGAAAATACCCTCTGATTCTTACTTTGCTGTTCTAGTTTCCAGCCACACTCTTCCACCTTGTCACAGACTAATTTCCAACCTCATTTTGTGTCTCTCTTTCACTCCCAGCACTCCAGACCCACTGAACTTTTCAGTGATTGTTTCAGCACTGGTTCTGGAATCAAAATGTATGTTGGTTCCTCCATTTACACTGGTAAGTTTAGGCAAATTACTTCACTTCTGTGCCTTGGTTTTCTGACTTGTGAAGTACACATACAAGATCAATACATACTTGTTGAATAAATAAATCCTGCTCAGGACTTAAACTTTAAAAACATACAGTTGGGGCCAGCAGATGGTGTTGTGGTTATGTCACTGGCTGAACACAGTTCAAGTCCCGGATCTGGTAGCTTGAAAATCACACCAGGTGCATGTGCACCTGGGACTGTGGTGTGGCCAACCCCTCTGGGGTAGGGGGGGGATTTTTCACTTTCCCTCTTGCTATCTCTATCATCTCTCCCCAGTCAGTGCACACACCCTATGGCAAAAACCTCTAAAAAAAATAAATCGTTAAAAACAAAATTAAAACATATAGCTAACTTTCATCATAAAATTGGCAGATAATCCATGCATCTTATTCTTCCACTTTTCTCTCATTACCTCCTGTTCAGTTATTCTGTCATTCATTAGAGCCATCATTAATGCTTAGCATACATCAAAGATGGTTGGAAAGTTAGGCGAGTGCAAGTACCACTTGATAAATCACTAATTACAGTGAAGTTTTACTTAAAAAGCTAAAAGAAACATGTTCTAAAACATCTTCTGGAATCATATGTAGATTCATATTCTCTATGATATTTACCTAAATACTGTCCTTTTGCTCAAAATGATCTCATAAAAATTCCCTTCTCACGCCTCATCCTATTCAGTTAGAAAATGCATATTTGTCCCTCCAAGCCCAGTTTATATATCAGTCCAGTAAGAAGCAGTGTCAGACCACCTTCACTTCATGCTTCTTTCTTCCATCAGTATACTCCTATGTCCTCTGAACATCCTTACACTGTGACATCTATGATACCGTAATGGAATTTCCTGATGTATGTTTTGTCACTAGACAATGTGTTTCTTGAATATAACACAATTAACACAATGTCTTATACTTTCTGCACTCCAAGGGCCTCTCCCTGCAGCCAATCATAGCCACTTAGGGGATATTTATTTGAACTGGCCCCAGAAAGCAAACAAGGTATGTGGATGGTAAGTTGAGGAATACTGGTTAAAGAAACGAAGTCCAATTCTATGAAAATGCCATTTCAAAAAACAATTATTATTGAAAAGGAGGTATTGCCCATAGAATTTTTTTAATACTAAAGAAAAAATGTAAAAAATTCTTATAAATCTGACAGAAATATTTGCCAACAATGATTTGGAAGAGAGAAGTAAGGCTTAGTGGGCAAAAATATTGGTTGGTTGGAAAAGTCATGATGTATTTTTTCTGTTTTTCCATGCAAAAATGCATGACTTTTCCAACAACAGAATAGCTTGAATTCCACTTCTATCTCTGATACTAAGCAATACTGAGAAAATCATCAAGAATTATTTATTTCAGGATATCTATCTGCATACACTGTAAGTAACACTTGAGATGGCAGAACATTAAAGCACAAATTATGAAAAATAAATATGCCAAATAAATCTAAGGAATGACCACTATAGATATGATAGATTATAAAACTAAAACAATTAAACCTCTAAAGGCATTGCTGATCAAATTAAGTTTTCAGAAATCAAGAAAAGGTTTAGAAAAAAATAACGCATCGATGTTTCATCTGATACATATACGCCTGCAGATAGACACAAACACAGAAATATACATAGGTGATATGCATAAATATTATGATATGCATATATATCACATATATAGAAATTAGGACTTACTAAAATATTTTCATGCTTTCCTTATTAAATAAGCAGATCATAACTATAATATTAGGTATTTGATCAATGCTTTAGTTACATGATAGGGTATGAAAATTTAAAAATAACTAATCTGGGCATAGGTAGAATTATTTTAGTCATTATTGATTAAGAACATGCTTAATAATTTTAAGTTCTTTTTGTTGTTGTTGTTTAGAGAGATTTTTGCTATAGAGCACATGTGCTTGCCAGAGAGACAGACACAGAAGGTGAGAAATCACTCCCCAGGTGGGATGGCCACACCACAAACCCTTCTCCTCCATTCCTTATCTCAGAATTTTAGGCATGCACGCACATGCACCCAGGATGAGTTTTAAGCCGCCAGTTCCAGGACTCAAACTGCAATAGACTACATGGGAGAGAAGTGACATAACCATTACACTATCTGCTGGTCCCTTAAGTTCATTTTTAAATCTGGAAAATATAACCAAAATAATGTATAACAGAATTAAGTTTGAATGGCATCCCATTTTGAAAAAAGAGGACACACTACCTTCAAAGTTTATTTGACTTCTCTCTCTCTCTCTCTCTCTCTGTCTCTCTCTCTCTCTCTTGCTCATCTCTTGTACTGGAGGCAAAAATGAACATAGGACAGAAGGATAATAATATGGTGAGAGCCAATCAAGAGTACCTCTTTAGGGGCCAGTAGGTGGTGTAGTGGTTAAGGCACTAGACTCCCACATGGCCAATTGTGGGTTGGAGGCCCAGTCCTGGCAACTTGAAAATCACACTGGGCTGGTGTGCATACATCACCAATATCTCAGGAGGAGAATGGAAGGAAAGGGAGCATTGTCATTCACCCACGTGGGTATGATTTTGATTTCTCACTTTCCCTCTCACTTTCCCTCTCACTTTCTCTCTCGCTGTCTCTCTCTGACATGAGCTCTATGACAAAAGCCTTTAAAAAACAAACAAACAAAAAAAAAACACCTCTTTCTCCCCCTCCTAGTTTCTCTCAGTTAAACAAACAAAAAAATAACTATCAAATGGGCTGATTCTGAGATGAGAACATTCCCTTAGAATATACTGTTTTTGTCAGTAAAACAGCATGAGTCATTTATCACAACCTGGAATACTATTTCCTAAAAGATTATTTAATTATATTTCTATAGGATTCATCAAATGTTCTAAAGTACTGTAAAAGTAGGCGTGCTTTATTGTCTTAATTTTTAACTAAAAAATCTGAGACATCAAACACTGAATTGAACTTTTTCCCTAGGAACAATTACGTTTTTAAATGACAAAAAAATGATACTTCACTTTTTTACACCGAAAAATATTCACAAAACCAATGAAAGAAATTACAGAAATTTCTTTAATGAATTCAATTCCATTAAGCAGCATGCTGGAACACGGTGTAAGAGAAACGGCACATATTGGCTTTCTCTAGAGTGGGTGTCCTGGTATTCTTGGGATCGTTCACCCACTCACATGAGTCAGTTTTATATAACGCTGTAATATATAATCTCCCTCCTACTCACAAGCCAACACTTCAGAGATAACATTTTACCAATCCCTTATTTAAGGAATATGGTAACTTAAAACATTTTAATATTATATAAAATGTATAAACAACAAAATTATTACTATGTCAGCAACAAGCTCTTCAGTTTCCAAAGAAGCATTCCAGTGTGTTTCGGTATTCTTAAAGAGTTTTGAGGAGGACGTTAAGAAAATATGTAAATTGTTTCACTGTAACCAAATATCATAACTTTATTTTTAAATCTAGGTACCTTACCAAGTATTAGTCATTTTGTGTCTAGAGAAAACCAAGTAGTTAGGAGATGATTCAGTAACTAGATATTTACCTAGGAATTGTTTCTGTGGCTACTAAAGATAGTTAAGTGATAAGATGTAAGTAAAGAGGGATTGAACTGTTTTCTCTACAGTACATCAAACATTCCCTTTCTGAAGGGTAGTTGAAAGGATATCTGTAAATCAGGTTATTACAAATACAAAGGGAATATCCTGATCTTTTCTACAGTTTATAATAAAATTCTTTTGTTTATAACATTACTGGATATAGGTCATTTTATGACTACTCTTTGTAAATCATTATTATATTGAGACAGTCTCCATTTAACTATTAATCATGAGAAGATAACTTTGGTTTTCTTTCATTGGAAAGAAAGTCTCCCAATGAAAGAGAGAAAAGCAGAAAGAAATGAAAGCGTGCAATTTAAGACAGCAAAGAGAAATATAAATGAATTCTTCCTTTGGAGACTCTAGAGATTTGCAGCATTATGAATAGAAGCAGTAACTTTGTATCTAATGGAAAACAATTCTAAAATAAAAAATACTGTAGTAGAAAATACTGTAGTAGATGACCTAATGTTACAGAAATAATTTTCATCTTACACAGTCTACTTAAATTAGAGATGACCTGTTTCAAGCACAGGGATTTTACACCAAGCCTGAGATTGCTGTTATATGACTGACTCCTCCCCGCTCCCATCTTGAACCACGACACGTCAAAATCTGTGGAATAACAGAATGCCAGGGTATATTTCACTGTGACATGAAGCTGCATTATTCTTGTGGAAAGCAAGATGGTAGAATACATTGAGTCAAGCAGAAATAGATCCAAATATCAACAACATCTTTTATTAGCTCATAAATCTTGTATTTCAGACAAATCATACTGAGAGTTGAGCAAAGAGGAGGGTGTTAAAAAATTTGTTACACACGAATGTTTGTGAGCTTTTGTTTCTTTATGGGTAAAAAAGAGTTAGTGATAAGTACATATTATACTTCATAGGATAGTAGCTTTACATGTCCAAAGTTTCTTGCATATAATTCCCTTACCTACTCATTTTATAAGTTAATTCCCCTACCTACTCATTTTCATGCCCTAAGAAAGTACATACTATTTGATTTTAATAGTACAGTTGTACTTCCCCCCCCCAGAGGGCACATGCACTCACTGGAGAAAGATTGGAGAGAGGGAAAGTGAGAAGGCATCTCCTCATAGAGAATGATCATGCTGCAATACCTTCTTCATCTCTCCCGTTCAGGATTTTGAGCACACATGCTGGGTATGTTTTTCAAGCCATCAGGTCCAGGACTTTTTTTTTTTTAATAATTATTTTTATTGAATTTCATTTATTTTTTTTATTTTAATTTGACCAGAGAGAGGCAGAGTGAGAAAAAGAAAGAAGAAAAGTGAGAAAGCAAGTTGTCAGGTCCAGAACTTGAACCACAGTCAGCCATGTAGGAGTCCAGCACTCTTAACCACCATGCCACCTGCTGGCCCCCAGGTCCAGGACTTCAATAGCATGGTCAGCCATGTGAAATCCAACCTCCTTAATAACCATGCTACAGGCTGGTCCTATACTTTTTAAATTATGATAAAGTATGCATAACATAAATGTTACCATTTTAGCCATTTTTAAGTATACAGTTTGATGGTACTAAGTATATTCACTTTGCTGTGCACCATGACCACCATCCATCTCCTAAACTTTTTCACTATTCCAAACTGAAACTCTGTACCCACTAGACAGTAACTTTCCATGACCCCCCCCCTTCTCCCTGGTCCCTGGTCAAACCATCTTCTGTTTTCTGTCTCTATGAATTATCTACTCTAAATTACTGATAAAAGTAGAATCATACAGAATTTGTCCTTAAGTTATATACAAAATGTCAAATAATTCCATGGCATCATCCATAGTAGTAACAGTAACTCATATTCCATCAAAAAATAGTTAAAATTAATATATGTGTATGTATTAACAGTATAAAAATTTCTATATATGTTCAAAGAATTGAGGCTGGGGAAAGAACACATATTCACTGCTCAATTTTATGGTGTAAATGGGAAACTACTATCATTGCCCACATTATACTCTTTATAGGTACTAAGTAGCATATGAAAGGTCTCAGGTAATGTATGTTACCTCTGTCTCAGGACAGTTGGAAATCTGAACAACAGGGGTAAAGAAAAATAGAAAAAGAAGTAACATGAAAGTATTCATGAGATTTTTAAATACATTTTTATAATATTCCATCATTCCACATTACTAGGTAAGGCATCAGCATTATTCTAGTAACTACAAATAGATAACAGTGTTTTGATATTTCTCTGAAAACAGTCAAGTCCGTGTCAAAGACTTCTGGTACTAGTTATGACATCATGGCAGTCTTCCCTATCAGCCTCCAGGTGGCAGTATGGCACACAGCAATAGACATAGCTTTCTTAGCCTCAGAACTTCTGCCTACCCAATACGAAACACCCATTTCTGTAAAGGAATCTTACTTTGCTTTATACACAAGAACACTTATAAACACTAATCTATGACGCTAAAATCAAGAACAGTTTCATTTCACTTTTTTAAAAATTTTTTCTTTAATTATTTCATTTAACTTTATTTATTTATTTTAATTTTACCAGATAAGAACAGAGTGAGTGAGAGAGAGAAAGTGAGAAAGCAAGCCACCAGGTCCAGGACTTGAACCACTGTTGGTCATGTGGGAGTCCAGCACCCTTAACCACCAAGCCACCTGCCGGCCCCTCATTTTACTTTTAATAAAGAATATGAATTCATCATATCCTGCCATATGTTTGAATCAACCCAATTCTAGCTCTGAATTTTCAATACTGAAATATTTTCCAGAATACCTGTGGTTTGGTTAAATACAGTTGTTTCCTTTTTTTTTTTTTT
>NW_006207284.1:2188418-2188765 GCF_000334495.1 Tupaia belangeri chinensis
AGAAAGCGAGAAAATACCCCCAGGGGAGGATGGCTACACCGCAATCCCTTCTCCTCCATTCTCCTTTCGGGATCTCAGACACACACGCACACGTGCCTGGCATGAGTTCTAAGCTACTGGTCCGGGACGCGAACCGCAGTCGACTACGTGGGAGTCCAGAGACATAGCCATTACGCTAACTGCTGGTTCCCCCAGAAGTTATTTTATCTAGGTTAAAAATCTTTTTAAAAGAAGATGATGTAGGAGAGCAGAAAGTAGGGAGCTATAATACATATCAGTGATGTAATATATATCAGTAACATAGTTTCTGTATTTTGTCACTACTCCCCAAATTTTAGTCTTTCAGC
>NW_006207284.1:2188778-2196580 GCF_000334495.1 Tupaia belangeri chinensis
TTGCAGCAGGAAAAAAGGACCCTTACCTGTCTATCTGAAATCATTATAAAAGCCATCTCTGAGGCTTCCAGAGATGATTCGTCTATTCATAAATATACCTTTTTAAAATTATTTATTTAATGATTGATTATTATCATTACTATGGGGCATGTGTGCTCACCAGAGAGAGAAATGGAGAGACAGAAAGAGAGAGGGGCAGTGAGAAACCAAGTCACCAGGTCCCAGATTTGAACAGTGGTCAGCCACGTGGGAGTTCACTGCCTCAACCACCATGCCACCTACTGGCCCCAAATATACCTTGTTTTTAATAAACTATTTTTATAAAAATGTATTTATTTTATTTTATTTATTCTTATTATTCTTTGATTTGACCAGAAAGAGACAGAGAGAGAGACAGGGAGCGGGAGAAGGCAAGCTGCCAGGTCTGGGACTTGAACCATGGTTTAGCCTTGTGAGAGTCCAGCATCTTAACCACCACATCACCTGCCAGCCTTCCATAAATATTTAAATAACTATCTTACAATAACAAAATCTAACACTTCTTGAGTATCTTTTTTTTTTCCCTAAGACATTTTTGCTATAGGGTATGTATGCTTACTGGAGAGAACAGAGAGACAGAAAGCGAAAAATGACCCACGTCACAATGCCTTCTCCTCCATTCTCCTCTCAGGATTTTGGGCATACACACATACACACCTAGCATGAGTTTTAAGCCTCCAGGTCCAGGATTCAAAGTGCAGTTGACTACGTGGTCTAGTGACATTACCATTACACCATCTGCTGATCCAAAGTAGTTCTTCTGACTTGGGTATCATGTTGACATGCCCAATTAACAGTTTTAAGACTACACCCCATGATCATAACGGTAGAGGGGATGGGGTAGATAGAACATGAAGCCAGGCTGGCCGAAGCCCAGGCTCTGCTTGCTCTGCCCCAAGGTCATGCTATACATGCATACATACTATCTGGAAAGGCCAGGCTTAAAAGGCTCAGTTTATTTCACTAGGTTATTTTGAAGTGATTCATGAAAAAACTTAAAGGGCGAGTGAACATTTAAATTCAGCATAGAATGTTACTTCTAACAAAATTAAATTAGGGACCAGCAGTTAGCATAATGGCTATGTCGCTGGACTCCCACGTAGTCGACCGTGGTTTGAGTCCCGGACCCGGTGGCTTAAAACTCACGCCAGGTGCATGTGCATGCGTGCCCAAGATCCTGAGAGGAGAATGGAGGAGAAGGGATTGCGGCGCGGCCATCCCCCCTGGGGGGTGATTTCTCGCTTTCTGTCTCTCTGTCTGGCGAGCACACACGCCCTATAGCAAAAAAAACCTCTCCAAAAAAAAAAAAAAACTAAATTAGAGTTTAACTAAGAAAAACTTAAAGTGTTTAAGAAGGCAAATTTGCACACACAAAAAAGTATACAGAATATTATAATTAGTTTGCTGATCTAATAAAAGGTAAAGAGGCATCCAAATTCAATGTATAAACCTTGCTTGGATCTTGATTCAAATGAACCAACAGCACAGACACTTCTGAAAAAGTGCAGACATTTTAATATGGTCTAAATATGATATATTAAGGAATTAAATTTGGTTAGCTGGGATGATGTCATTATAATTATTTTTCAAAAGTACAAAACTGAAGCATTTATAGGTAAAATATAATTTACTTTAAAATGCCTCAAGAAAAGTACATCCGTAGGTGATAATCAGGGGACAAAACAAGCAAAAACTAGCAAAATGTTCATAATTAACAAACCTAGGTGATGACTAGAAGGGACCCCTTGTTCTTATCTCTCTTACATTCATATACATTTGAAAACTTCCATAATAAAAATGGTTCTCTAAAAGGCAGTAGTGTGCTTTGTAAATATTCTTTTTTTTTTTTTTTGGAGAGGTTTTTGCTATAGGGTGCGTGCGCTCGCCAGACAGACAGAGAGAGACATAGAGACAGAAAGCAAGAAATCACCCCCCAGGGGGGATGGTCACGCCACAGTCCCTTCTCCTCCATTCTCCTCTCGGGATCTTGGGCACGCATGCACACGCATCCGGTGTGAGTTTTAAGTCGCCGGGTTCGGGACACGAACCACGGTCGACTACGTGGGAGTCCAGCGACATAGCCATTATGCTAACTGCTGGTTCCCTGTAAATATTCTTTGTAGTAGAAGACACTAGGTAGCTGTATTGGAAAGGTCAGCTGAGTGAAAACCTGAAAATCCAATCAATATTTAACTCTCAATATTTCTAATGACATACATTTTACTGTTTAAAACACTTAGCATATTTGCTTATAAATTATCATTGTTTTTAGTAAGTGATGATTTTAAGTTTAGCAGCAATTTTCATTGTATGGTGTGTGTATATATCATTTTATTTAAATATAACCAGGGAGGAAGAGAACGAGGATGGATATATACATGTAACATGAAAATTACCCAAGATGGAACTTCTGAGGCAAAAGGTGATGAGGATGTCTAATCTATACTACTTTCTGGAAGTTTTCTGAAGTCTACATAGTTGTGCTGATTTTCAATTTGTTCCTTCCTCCAGGTTACTACCTTGCCAACTTGCTTCAAATAGGGTTTCATCAATGAGATTACTAGCTGGAGATTAAGGAGTAGAAGAAGAGAATGGCAGAGGAAGGCCTTCCAGAACTGCAGTTACCTATAGCCCCTCTTCCTTAACTCCTGCATTCACTGGGCTTCTCTTGTTCTGAGGCCTAGAAATATGGTCATGACTGGTGGCTATTTAATGCTGGTTTCGTGGGGAGTTAAACTAACTATTGGCTATATTAACCTATTCATAACTCTGGTACAGTCCCTCACTAGAATCTTTTAAGTTGAATCATCAGAGCAAAGTTTTATTTCCTGCCAGAATTAACTAATGAAGTAGTATAGGGGTCTTCAAAAAGTTTATGGAAAATGCATATTATAAAAAGAAAATTCAGAGGGAACCAGCAGTTAGCGTAATGGCTATGTCGCTGGACTCCCACGTAGTCGACCGCGGTTCGTGTCCCGGACCCGGTGGCTTAAAACTCACGCCGGGCGCGTGTGCGTGCGTGCCCAAGATCCCGAGAGGAGAATGGAGGAGAAGGGATTGCGGCGTGACCATCCCCCCTGGGGGGTGATTTCTCGCTTTCTGTCTCTATGTCTCTCTCTGTCTGTCTGGCGAGCGCACGCGCCCTACAGTGAAAAATCTCTCCAAAAAAAAAAAAAGAAAATTCAGAGATTTCAAAATATCTTTCTGTTTCATAATTGTGTGTTCACTCACGAGAGAGAAAGATGAGCAATCTTCACAGGGTCCAGCACACTGAGATACCTCATCCAGTCTGCCAGCCCACTGAATTCTGACAACGCAGTGCATTTCAGTGGGCCAGGGATTGGAACCACTGATACCATGCAGAATCCAGCTTCTCTTGATCAGCACATTACTAATGTGCCACTTTCAAAATTTCTGCATAGTAAAGTTAACTTGTGCTTTAATTCTATTTTAAACAAAGTTCTTAAAATCTCTTCCAAAAGAAACAGGAATATTGCGCCAGCAGGTATCATAGTGTTTAAAGCACTGGACTCCAACATGGATGATTGTGGTTGAAGTCCCAGACCTGGCGGCTTGAAAATCACACCAGGCATGTGCGCATACATGCCCTACTAGATAGAATTAGTTTGTCTTAAAAGACACTGTTCAACCATGTATACATTGTCAGTTTTCCAAGTAGTTGTGTCAGTTTTCCTTTTAATAGTGTAAGATAGTTACACTGTTTCACATCCTTGCTGACCCTATTTTTGTTTTGGTTTGTTTAGCTTGTTTTTAAGCCAGAGGGTGTGTGCATCACCAGAGAGAGAAAGAGGGAAAGGGAAAAAGCACCCTCCAATGGAGAATAGTCATGCCACAATCCTTTTCCTCCATCTCTCCATCTTGTTGGGATCTGGGGTGCTCACACATGCAGCTGGTGTGTTTTTCCAGTTGCTGGGGCTGGGATATGAACCGTGCTATCAGTCATGTAGCATCTGGCTCCCTTAACCAGGTATGCCATGAAACTAGCCTTTTTTTTGTTTTTGTTATGCCATTCTAGTGAGTGTGTAGTTGTATTGTAATTTTGCTCTTACATTCCCAAAAGAAATTAGTATTTTATCATGAAATCAACTTAATGTTATTCCTCACATTCTCAGAGTATTGAACTGTATAGAAAGGTGCTTCCAGATAACAAGTCTGATGAAGTACAAGTTTTATCTGAAATGATGGCAGCAGTTAAGCTCATCTATTAAAAAATATACCTACTAGGGCCGGCAGGTGGCATGGTGGTTAAGGGCACTAGACTCTCAAACGGTCGACCACAGTTCGAGTACCCAACCTGGCGGCTTGCTTTCTCAATTTCCCTCTCTCTCTCTCTCACTCTGTCCCTCTCTGCTCAAATCAAAATCAATAAAATAATAAGTTAAATAAAATAGTAATTTTTAAAATAAATATATACCTACTAACTAATATATGCATCAGTCACATTTTCAACACAGGTAGCTAAGTCTCTTTGCAGACACTCTTATATAGTCCTCACTGCTTACAGAGAGGGCAAAAAAATTAATCTATGGCTTAGATTATTGGGTCATTGGGAAAGTCATGACACATTTTTGCATAGAAAAACATGGAAAAATATGTCATGACCTTTCCAAAGACCTAATAACACTGCTTAGAATGCCAAGATTTGGTCTGTTTTGAATTAGATGACTCAAGATGCATGTAATTACTGATAAATTTTGTAACTTATCTCTTCTTACTTTTTTATGCTCATACTCAGGGTTCATTCATACCTTTACCTAACTATCCTTAGCGTACTAGGCTGAGATAAGGATGGTGATTTATGTCTTAATATTCAAATAATTTTAAAATAATCTTCTAGCAAAACCATCAAATGTTTCAAATATTTTGTTTGCTGATGCAAAAATTCAATCTACTTTCAGTCAAACGTGAGGATTAAAGTACTATGAAAGCAACATAACTAAATGCATAATATAATGAAAAACTCTTCAATTATAGGAGAGAAAAAAAGAAAGAAAGAAATTAGGTTGTAATCAAGAGATCATTTGAAAGAATACAAATTACTACAAAACCTTCTCTTATCCATTTTGTAAAAGCTTTAAACACCACAAAGCCTTCTCTTCTGCATTCAAACAGATAATTAAAACAAATTGCTCTGCCATGATTTCCAGAAGAAATGAGATACATTTTATTTCAGAACAATATTTATACAAAGAATATTAACTAATGATGTATGTAACAAAGACAGTGTACAACTCCAAGCCTCGTCATTTATTCAGTGGCAGCTTCTTACATCTCCACAGGCATGGGTAAGTAAGTGACAGCAAATCTGCTTCAAGTGTATACTAAATTACCATGGGTTAACATGTTTGTCAATTATTTTACCATGTATATAAAAGTACACATACCAAGACATAAATACAGGTATATAAACATTGAATAATTACCGAAGTAACGTATTTAACATGCATTGAGCTTGGTGAGCAGAAACGTAAAGCATGATTATTTATCATGTTCAGAAAACCTGGGAGACCTTTAAAGTCTCAAATGACAAAATAAGAGGATGGAAAATGTTAAATAGTAAAACAGCAATAACAATGACAGAAAAACAAACCTCCCAAATCAGAGCACATATATCTAGAAAGATTTAAGCTCTACACTTAAGCTATACATCTCAAGGAAACAAAATCAAACAGCAGGACACAGTTACAAAGTCTGGGTAACACTGGCATTTCAATGTCAAGAATCCCTTCTTGGGACCGGCAGGTGGCATGTTGCTTAAGGGCGCTAGACTCCTGAGTCCTGGACCTGGTGGCTCACTTTCTCACTTTCCGACTCTCTCACTCTGTTCTTCTGGTCAAATTTTAATTACTTCATTACTTTAATTTAGTAATTCTTAAAATAAAAAAATCCCTTCTTTGCAACACAAAGACAGGCAGACTGGCAGCCCGAGTGTCCCAGGGCCTATTACTACTGAAGAAGAGGAAGCAAGAGCTCAATGAGAAATCCCAAATGTGGGAAAGAATTTGAGCAGAGAAGAGATAGAAATGAGAGACAACAACCCTGTTGTTAATAGCCGTGTAGCAGCAATTTCTTTTGACTAAGAAGACATAACCAATCAATCAATAAACAAACAAACCAACAAACTTAAAAAAATAGTGTTATAAAGCAAATAGGTCTTGGGCGAGCAGGTGGCACAGAGGTTAAGGCACTGGATCCCATCTAGCCGGCTTCAGAATTCGAGTCCTAGATCCAGCAGCCTAAAGAATCACTGTAGGCACATGTGCAGGTGTGCCCAAATCCCAAAGGAAGAGTGGAGAAGGGACTATGTGGAGTGTGGAGTGTGACTATGCCCCTGGGAGGTGATTTCTCACTTTCTCACTTTTTCTCTCTCTCTCTGGTAAGTGCATGTGCACCACAGAAAAATATATAAATAAATAAATAAGAAATAAAACAAAGAAAAGAGGTCTTAGTCTAGAACACTACTATAGCCCTCCCGGAGATAATCTTTTACAAGTAGTAGGCTCAGGGGAAAAAAAAATGTTCCTCTTTGAGTGATAACCAATCATTTAAAAATTGAAAATAAAAACAAGAAAGAGAGAAAGAAAAGGCTACGAAGAAGAAAAAAAAAGGAGAAGAAAAGGAAAAAAGAAAAAGTCACCATGAAGTACATGAAAATTTTAGTCCGACATTTTACAAATTAAAATGGAAAGAAATAATCACTTCTACAACAGGGGAAATATAAAGCTATAGGAACTCAAGAAGACTATGGCCAACATGGATAAAGAAAAAAATGTGGAGGTCTTCGGTTTTGGTCGGCGTTCCTCAGAGGAGCTACTGAAAAGGTGGTTACACTGCAGTTCTGAAGAAAGGAACAGAACTAAAATGCCTTCCTTTTGAAACAGATATGACGGTGGAAACCCAAGATACAGAAAGAGTCGACTATCATATGGTACAGGAGCTTAAACACCTGTGCTCAATGATAAAGAAGGTAATGTCAGAGCGCTTGGACCGAATCAGGGAATTGAGAGAGTTAACAGAAATGTGCCAGGAGGACTGGCCACAAAATCGAATTACTGAAGTAAATGCAAAACAAGAGATATTTTCACAGAATGCAGAGAAAGGGGGAAACTAAACCATGATAAAAGAAGACAAGAAGAGACCAAGAGATACAATCTACACATAATTAGACTATCTGGAATGGAAGACAAAACAAGTAGCTCAAACAATTACTGAGGAACTGTTTGAACAAAATTTCCCAGAGTTGAAGAACCAATTAGATCTACAAAAAGAAAAAGCTCACAGAGTACTTTTAAAATTTGACAGAAAGCAAGCAAAAAGTAGACATATCCTGGTACCATTTTTAAATTTCAAGAAAAAAATTAAAATTTTGCAAGTATCCAGACAGAAAGAAACAGGTTACCTGTAAAGGGCAAAAGTCAGACTGATGTCAGCTTTTTCTCTTGCAACTCCAAATGTTAGAAGACAATGGAACAGTATCTACAGAGTCTTAAGGGAAAATAATTTAGGACTAGGAATTGTATACCTTGCCAAGTTATTATTTGTCTGTGCAGGTAACTGGAAGATATTTTCAAATATGCAGGGTTAAAGAAAGTATATTGACCTAGAACCTTCCCTGAACACCCTGCTGCATGACTTAACGCAGCCAGCAGAGAACATGAATCAAAATAAATGGAGCAGGGGGGCAACTGTATGAAGAAACATTCAACCTTTAAAACTAGTTAAGGAGTATTAAGTTTAAATTG
>NW_006207284.1:2196660-2198936 GCF_000334495.1 Tupaia belangeri chinensis
TTGAGATATGTCTTAACAAAATAGAATATGTGCATTCTTTTGGATTAGAGGAAGTGGTGAAAACAGTGTACCAAAATAAAAACATTAAGGATACATAAAGTGGATTGAAAGAGGTATAGATGAGTTACACTTGTGTACTGGTTGACTATCCCTATTAAAAAGATTGATATTGGTTCAGAAACCAGTCTATAACTGATTTGTATGAAACAAAAGCATTTAAAGATAATGAAACTTTAAGTCATAGAAATAGAGTGCAACATTTTTACTAGCATCCACACTTACAACAAGGTGTTTTGCACTTATAAAACAGGCAGTATGGCCTATAACACTTAGAAGCTATGTATTTTTACTGATGTAAAAAGATACATGTATATTTTATATATTGTGCATTTAGGATTCGTATTTCATGTATCTAAAATTCATAGAATAATCTTTCTGTTTAAAAGAATGGATGTAGGAAACACTATTGGACTCTAATTTCAACACTTAAAATCTTTGATAAATAAGTAAATGGAAAGTTACAAGACAGGTAAAGCAGTTAAGAATTTGTGTGTGATTAACATATAATACTTTGCTACCCTATTTGCATTGTTTTCAAATTCTGAAATATTTCTAAATGATTGTTGACTAGGATGCAAAGATAACTTTATTGTATTCCTAAAAAGCACGAATGACCATGTTGCTAAAAAGCCTAGGAAAGTAAATAAAGTTTAAACACTGAGACAGTGGAAAAAAAAGAAAAAAGAAAAAAATGTGGATGGGTCAGAGAAGTAAACATAATATATAAATAAACACCACTAACATGAAGAACAAATGAAAGCAGAAGAGAGAACTGGCACTGCTAAACATCAATATGAAAGAAAACTGAACCTAAAACCTTACTTCACCCTATATATAAAAATTAATTCGAGATGAATCATATGTCAAAACATTAAAACTAAAACTATAAAGCTTATGGAAGATTAAAAAAAATCACCATTTTGGGGGCTGGCAGGTAGTGTCATGGTTGAGGGGCTGGACTCCACATGGCTGACCATGGTTTGGGCCTCATACCTAGCAGATTGCTTTCTCACTCTCCCTTTCTCTCTGTCTCTCTCTGGTCAAAGTTGAAAAATAGAGATAATAAAGAAAAATTGAAAATAAATAAATGTTTAAAAAAACACCATCTTGTAATCTTGGGATATATAAAACTTCATAGAAAGCAAAAATCACTAACCATAAAACAAACACTTCAGCTAAAGCCACATGAGAAGGTCACAAGTTCACATCCCAATTTCCTATACACTCCATAAACATGTATGCATGCCCCATGATCCTTCGTGGCTGAGGCTGAGGGTAGATTACAGCTTGAATATTCTGTTGGGGGTGCCTGCCCTTCCTTCTCATGGAAGGAATAAATAAATAAACTTTTAAAATTTTGATAAATGGAATTTTATAAAAGTTAAAAATTTCTGTCTTAGGCCCAGCCATGTGGGGCACTCTGGCAAACTGAATTGCAGTGCTAGAAGTCATGTGGCTGACAGCAGGTTCAGACTCCCATGTCAGTTTGAAAACATGTGCATGCTCAGGATCCCTAGAAGCTTGAGGACTCTCTTATGAAATAAATACATTTTTAAAAAGTGCTGTACATTAGAATACTATACCATAAGGAAAACATAAAGATGAGCTACAGATTAGTAGAGAATATACATATATATACCTAAAAAAAGGTCTTATATCCAGAATATCAAAAAGTACTCCTTCAAATCAATTATTAAAAAGCAACCCAATTAAAATATGTGCAAAAAAGAAAAAAAGAAAAAGAAAAAATGTGCAAAACATCTAGACACGTCGCTATATATAATATATAAGACTATATGCAAACATATAGGATACATAATATAAGGACAGCCAATAAGCACGAGAAAGATGTTCAACACCATTAGTCATTAGGGGAGTGCAAATTAAAACACAGGAAGCTAGCACTTAAATAGTCATCCATTTTGAATGACTAAAATGAAAAATGTGTGAGTATCAAATGCTGGCAAAGATGTTAAATATCGGAAACTCTCAGATATTGCCAACTGGCAGGGAAAAAGTTAGGCGGTTGCTTTGGTTTATAAGTGTCTCCCAAATTTGAGCACCCAGTGAAAAACCAGAATCCATGTACATCTGAGGTGGGCTTCCCCTGCCCCTTTAACAGGAAAAAGCTTCTGCCCCAAACACCTCCTTCTGGCCCAATATCCAGTGAAAAGCCAGGAAGGGTGGTTGGTCTCTGTCTTCTTTCTATCTCTTTC
>NW_006207284.1:2198967-2199744 GCF_000334495.1 Tupaia belangeri chinensis
CCTCCCCCTCTCTCTTGAAAGTTTTCTCATATGTGTGTGTGTGTGTGTGTGTGTGTGTGTGTGTGTGTGTGTATGTATGTGTGTGTGTTTTTAAAAAAATCTGTAGGTCCTGTCTCTTGCCTTTGACCTCTCCTTTCTCTTACTAATTTTGGAATCCATGTGCATCTGACATGAACTCTCTCTGCCAAGCAGTTCTGACTTTTTGCCTTTTTTTAAGTAAAAATTTTCCCTTTTCATTGTTTTTTTGTTTTTGTTTGTTTGTTTCTTTTTCCCTTTGTTTCCTTTCTTTTACCTGACTTTCTCACCTTGCTTCTTACCTTCCACACATTGAGTGTCTAGGTAGGTCTAGGTGCACAGTAGTGAAACATCTGAATACTTTAAACCCCTTAGCTCAGCCCATGTGCCCTTATTGCCTTGAAACTGTGAGGCCTTTGTAAGATCCAGTTCCATTGACAAAAGTGCAGATAGCTTGGTGAGGATCAGGGAATGGTACTGCAGAAAAATTGTAGGTCATCTCCTTCCACACGCTTCTAACAATCAGAATTAACTCCAAGAAGGTAGGGAAGAAATGTATAATCTATCAGATGGCCAGAAACCACCACTGCAGAGGCACAAAAAATATGATAAATCAAGAAAATATTTCTCCAAGGGGAAAGAACATCCCTTCATCATCCACAGACAGTACAACGGAACTCATGCAAATGTCAGATAAAGATTTTAGGATATTTTGGGACCAGCAGTTGGTATAATGGCTATGTCACTGGACTCCCATGTAGT
>NW_006207284.1:2200591-2215202 GCF_000334495.1 Tupaia belangeri chinensis
CCCCCGGGGGGGGGGGGATCTCGCTTTCTGTCTCTCTCTCTCTCTCTCTCTCTCTCTCTCTGTCTTTCTGGCGAGCACACATACCCTACACCAAAAACCTCTCCAAAAAAAATAAAAAGAAAGAAAGAATGCAAGCAAGGAAAGAATGGGAAAATGTATTCAAAATGTTAAGTGAAAAACAATTTCAATCAAAAATACTGTATCCAGCAAGATTATCCTTCCTGTGGGAAGAAAAGATAAAACATTCTCAGATGAACAAAACCTGAAAGAATTTACCAACACTAGAACAGTTCTTCAAGAAGTTCTGAAGGGAGTATTATACCAGGAAAACTAAAGACAGACAAATAAGAGAACAAAAACTAACCAAGAGAAATGGTAGGGACAAGTTCTGAAACATCAGTAATGCTGAATGTTAACAGAAAGGTCAGACCACAGTAACACTACAAATTCTACAAAAAAAGATTACACAAGACTTAACTGATAAAATAGAATTCTATGACTTTTTTCTAAAACATCACTGATTTTCTTCTATGCTTTGTCTTTCAGATTTAAGGATTTTTGTTTTCTTTTGAGTTGCTGGGTTCGGCAATCTTGTTCATCTTTTTTTTAATCTGAAACATCAGCTTTCATCCCTTCCTGACCCCTTTGCAACTGGAAAATATTTGTGAGCATTCTTATTTTGTGGCAGAATGGTTATTTGCCTAAGTTCAATAACACAATAGTATCTGTTGCCTTGCATCAGAAATTGAATTCTTATGGGGCTTTGTGCAAATCTTTTTTTTTCCCCCAATAAGTTAGTTATACCTCTCTTTAGTAAGAGGGGAAATGGAGAGAGAGAGAAAAAATTGTTTCAGAAAAAAATTACAGTGTACTTGTCGCTAGATTCTAGCTTTGTCCATACTTAAAGATCTTTTGTGAATCAAAAAAATGTGAAAAAATAAAGTTTAATATGGGAGGGAGGAGAAAAGGGAAGGAAAAAAAATGGGTAAAAGTATGCTTAATTGACCAAAAATGAGAAGCTATTTGTTGATAAGGATGTATATAGTAATATCCTTGTCTTGACTGATATGCATGGTTTTTGTGCTGGAAGAAGAAATGTATACTGTAAAGACATGATAAAATGTAAATTAAAATTAATTAATTAATTTTACAAAAAGTGTCTCCCAAATTTCACCTGTTGGAAATCTGATACCCAAATGCATATGTTCATAGTGTTTGAAGGTGGTACTTTTGGAAGGTTATTAGATTAGATAAGGTCATCAGGGTGGAGCCCCCACCATAGGACTGTGACTTTAAAAGAATAGAGAGACCTGAGCTGACACACATTTGCTCTGTTCTTACCATGCCATGCCTCCTGCAGTGCCTTAACCCAGCAACAAGGCCTTCATCACCTACAACCCCTTCATCTTGGACTTCTCAGTCTCCAGAACTGTAACAAATACATTTCTTATCTTTATAAATTACCTAGTCTAAGATATTTTTGTAATCTCAACAAAAAATAGAAAAAGATAGTAGGATTTTTTTAAAAATGAAGTTAAACAGATACCTCCCAAAGAGCCAGGAAGAAAAGGAAAACTATCCACCTAAGAACTTGTCCAAGAATGTTGATACATTTTTACTCATAATGGCCCTAAACTACAGCCAATCCAAATGTCCATCAGTAAATTAATGAACAAAATAGATAACTGTGAAATACAGAGGTAAGCCGACATAGAAGAATCTCAAAACATTATGATAAGCAAGTCAGACGCATAAACTGCATAATTCTATTTATAACAAGTTCCAAAACTGACAAAACCAAGAAATGGTATAGTTAAGGATTATAAACCACTGAACAATATCAGAATCTATGAGTTCATCTCAAGGATGGATGGATCAATGGAAGGAAGGATGGATACTCAGAGGCAGACAGAGAAAAGAGAGACTGACAGGGTAGATGAAAAGACTCTTCCTTACAGTAAAATGCCAGTTCATAAATTATCATTTTACAACCATCATGACAAAAATTGGCTTAAGCAGGAATCATCTATAGATGCTAAAGTCAAGAGGAAACACTGGATAAATAGCAGCATATTTACATCATCTCAGCATCTCCTCTCACTAGTTGCTTATTCCAAAGTCAACAATACTGAAAGGAAAAAATAGCAACTATGCAGTGCAGAAACTGGACAAAACAATTACCAGTAACCAAAATTAACATTACCAGTGAGGGGTTAGGGGCTCAGAATAAAACCCTGGGAAGAATAGGACTTCAAGCTCATTTATATAGTAATGCAGGAAGGACTCTCATCTAAATTCTATTGTGAGAAAACATTTACAAAATTAATTGAAGTACACTCTAGAAAATAGACTGGCTTGTATATATATATATATATATATATTTTTTTAAATGCCATGGTTGTCATAGTTGTGGTAATGTACAGATAGTGTCACTGCTTGGGAGGCTAGAAGCTGCATCGGAGGTGTGGGTTCAGTTTTCAGGCAAACTTAAGCACACTGGGAGCAGCTGTACATGCTTATAATCCTAGGTAAGTGCTGGAGGAGGAGGATCACGACATGGCAAGACCCTTTCACAAATATCTATCTTTCTCTCTCTCTTTCTCTCTCTCTGTTTTTCTCTACCTCCTCACCTAATGGGGGAAAAAAAGCCAGTGTAATGAAAGGCTAAGAAACTACATTAAAGGATATGAGATGATATCACTAAACGCAGTAAGAGATCCTGCAGGTCCTAATACAGAAAGAAAAAAAAATGCTATCAAGGATATTTGGGCGATAACCAAATGTAGATAAAGATGATCGAAGTTGAATTTAATAACAGCACCAGGCCAGCCCATGGTGTGATGGTTAAGGCAGCTGGATTCCACACAGCTGACTTGCACAGTTCAAGTCCCAGACTCGGGGCTTGAGAAACACTCTGGGTCCTTGAGTGTCCATGCAAACCCAAGATCCTGAAGAAAGGGAGAATTTGAGAAGGGGTTATACCATGACCATGTACTATGAGAGGGATGCTTTCTTACTTTCCCTAAGTGCTCTCCAGCAAATTAAAAAAAAAAAAAAAAAAGAACACCTTATGCTATGACTATTTAAGAGATTACTTTTACTTGGGCTGGCATGTGGCATGGTGGTTAAGGTGCTAGACTCCCACATGACTGACCATGGTTTGAGTCCTGGACCTGCAGCTTACTTTATCACTTTCCTTCTCTCTGTGTGTGTCTCTCTGGTCAAACTAAAAAAATAATAATAACAATGAATAAAATTAAGTAATTATTTTAAAAGAAAAGAGATTACCTTCCCTTTTAAAAAATACATACTACGTGCAATCTCAAATGGTGTAGAAAAACATAAATACTAATATTGATATATGTTCCTCTGTATGTGTGTGATAAAAAAAAAATAAATGTGGCAAACTGTTAAAAATTAGTGATCCTGGGAACCAGCAGTTAGCGTAATGGCTATGTCACTGGATTCCCACGTAGTCAACTGCGGTTTGCGTCCCGGACCCAGTGGCTTAACACGCCGGGCGCGTGTGCGTGCGTGCCCAAGATCCCGAGAGGAGAATGGAGGAGAAGGGATTACGGCGTGACCATCCCCCCTGGGGGGTGATTTTTCGCTTTCTGTCCCTCTGTCTCTCTCTGTATGGCGAGCGCACACGCCTTATAGCGTAAAACCTCTCAAAAAAAAAAAAGAAAAATTAGTGATCCTGGGCCAGTTGGTAGTGTAGTGGTTAAGGCAGCTAGATTTCACATGGCCAACTGTATAGTCTGAGTCCTGGACTGGCCCACTGGAGAAACATGCTGGATGAGTGTGTGGGCGGGCCCAAAATTCTGAGAGCAGGGATTGTGGAGTGGCCATTCCCCCAGGGGGACTTTCTCACTGTACCACTACTAGCACTAATACCTACCTCCAACCCCACCCACCTCCCTCCAGGGAACACAAGTACCTGTAACAAAAACAAACAAACAAAATTTTAAAAATCAGTGATCCTAAGTAAAAATATATATGCAAGTTATTTCTAAATGTCTTTTACAAATTTTCTGTAAGTTTGAAATTATTTCAAAATAGTAAGTTTTTAAAAATAAAGAGCATGAAGCTACTAAAAAAATCTGGTGACAGGAGTCAGATCAGTAGTTGCCTAACTCAGCAGGGTGAGGATGCCTGGATAATGGAAGTGTTGTATATCTTGACAAAGGTGTTTGAAAAGACAGGTGTACAATATACCAGAATCCATTGAACTCTGGGGAGCCAGCAGGTGGCATGGTGGATAAGGGCGCTGGACTCCCACATGGCCAACCACATTTCAAGTCCTAGACCCAGCAGTTTGCTTTCTCACTAATTTTATAAAATTTTTCCTAAAAGAATTTTCCCATTATTTAGGTCCCTCATGGTTCCTACAGAAAAAGATTACTTAATTATTAAAACAAATTTAAGATATTAGAAAATACACTGGGGGGAACAGCACTTGGCATAATGGCTATGTTGCTGGACTCCCATGTAGTCAACATTGATTCAAGTCCCGGACCCAATGGCTTAAACTCATACTGGGTGCATCTGCGTGCATGTCTGAGATCCCGAGAGGAGAATGGAGAAGGGACTGTGGCATGGTCATTCCCCCAGAGGTGATTTCTCGCTTTCTCTCTGTCGCTCTGTCTTTCTGGCAAGCACATGTACCCTGTAGCCAACCTCCCCTCCCCCAAAAAAAGGGAAAAAAAAGAAAAAAAAAGGAAAAACATTGGGAAATAAATGATCAGAAAAAAACAAAAACAAAATGCAATATCAGCCTCCAATGGACTTCAGCTATATAGGTAAATATGTTCTAAATATTTACAGAAATCAGAGACAGTTAAAACATGGCAAGGAACAAGTACTATCAACATAACCAGGCAGAGTTGAAATAGATATCCTAGAACTTAAAAACACATTATCTGAAATTACAAACAGAAAATAAAATACCTTATTTTTCAATTACAAGAAAGGACCGACAGTTCTTTTAACATCTGTCAGCTAATTCTTAAACTAAACATAGAAATTCAGCCAATCCTTAAACACTCTTGTTTATGAAAGTCTCTAGGCTTCTCCAAAGCCTGATACAATACCAACTTTCCACTTTGTTTACAGCCATGGCTAACAAGCGCAGTTCTCCCCTTCTTTTCATGAAAGAAATTAAGTGGCTTTTGGTTTCAAGTATATTGAATGATAGTCTTTTCCTTAAGAGAATTCAATTAATTAACAGCTAAAGATAGGATTAATGAACCAGAATATGAATAAAAGAATATTAAAAGTGAACACAAGAAATAAATAAGAAATATATATAGGACACCAACAAAAGGTCTAACACAGACACAATTAAAGTCCAAGGAAGTAAAGAATGGGACAAAATTAACATTTGAAGAATTTTCAAAACTAATGACTGATAATCAACCCACAGACTCAAGAAGTAAAAATGCAAACATAAACAGATTTAGGCACATCATGGTTAAGTTTTGAAAAATCAGACAAAGTGAATTCAAGAATAGTCAGAGGGTATAAAAGGCAATTTATAATAGACTCACAAATATCAAACACGTAGGAATAAATTTAGTGATAGATGTGAAAGATAATTTCACATTTATCATTGAAAATGATAAAATTTTAATGGAAAAAAATGAAAAAAGTAGAACAACTGAGAGATAAAAATAGAGAGCAATTAAATAAATGGAAGTATAATAAATGCTCATGGATTAAAATACTATACTATGCAAAGATACCAATGCTTACCTATGGACACTCACCCATGGATGCAAACATTTCTGTTCACTGTACCAGCAAATTTTGCACGTGCACACAAATACATGAGTTTTATAATTTGCGGGCAATGCAAAGAGCTAATCATAGCTGAAAACAATTTTTAAAAATAATACAGCTAGAAAGATTTATGCTACCTGCTAAGATTTGAATGTGTTCCCTAGAAATACAGATGTGGAAATCTGGTAAGCCAGTGTGACAGTGTAGAGCATAGAGACTTAATCCAATTACAGTATTAAAAAGTTGAGTCTGGCAGATGACTGGATTGAATAAGGTCAACAGAGTGAGGCTGCCATGATTGATACCTGATAGCTTTAAGAGTAGACACACATTGGGACCAGCAGTTGGTGTAATGGCTATGTCACTGGACTCCCATGTAGTTGACTGCAGTTTGAGTTCCAGACCTGGTGGCTTAAACTCACGTCAGGCATGCGTGCGTGAGTGCCCAAAATCCCGAGAGGAGAATGGAGGAGGAGGGATTGCAGGCATGGCCATCCCCCCGTGGGGGGGGAGGAGGCAGTGATTTCCTGCTTTCTGTTTCTCTCTGTCCTTCTGGTGAGTACAAAGAAAAAAAAAAGAGAGTAAACACACATGGGACTGGCAGGTGGCATGATAGTTAAGAGCACTGGACTCCCACATGGCTAACCACAGTTCAAGTTCTGGACCTGGCGGCTTGCTTTCTTACTTGCCCGCTCTCTCTTTCTCTCACTCTGTCCCTCTCTGTCAAGTTAAAATAAATAAATTAAATTAAGTTAAATTAAATTAAAAATTATTTAAAATAAAGAGTACACACAGACACACATACTGTCTAGCTCCATCTCGCCAATGTGATACCCTAACCTACGTCCAAACTCTATGGTTCCCACCAATAAGAAGAGCCATACCAGATTCAGGCTTTTGACCTTGGACCTCCAAACCCAGGAGCTAAATAAACTCTTATTCTTACCACTTTTTTCTTTTTAAAGAAATTTTTGCTATAAGGCACATACACTCGCTGAGAGACAGAGAAATAGAGAGACAGAAAACAAGATATCCCTCCCCCAAGGAGGGATGGCCATGTTCAATTTAACAACAGAAAAGAGGAGTACCAAAATATTTATTATAAAGCTACAGTAGTTAATAAGTGTCGGGATAGCCATAGTGGCACAGCAGTAACACAATGTTCTGCGATGCTAAAGCCACCTGGGAAGATCCCAGGCTCTCACCTTGAGGTCTCTCTGTATACACTGGGCATGCACACATGCCCACAATCCTGGCTGGCTGAGGCTTGGAGTGGGTTGTGGTGTGAAGACCCTGTCTTTCTCTTGGAAGAATGAAAAGAAAGGAGAATGGAAAGGAAAAGGAAGAAAAAAGAGAAAAAAAGAGAGGAAGGGAGAGAAAGACAGAGGAAGATGGCTGTAACTGACACAAAGATTGGAATAGACAAACAGAACAATGAATCTACAATTGTGCTATTGCGTGGGGAATGCTACTGCCAGTACAATGTGTAGCTATTAAAATTACATTTTAAATTAATTTAGAATTAATCAAAATTCAAAATTCAGTTCTTTACACTAGCCACATTTTAAGTACTCAATAGTCATGTGTACCTAATAGCTACTGAACTGAACAGAAAATTTCTATGATGGCAGAAAATTCCATTAAACAGCACTTACCTAGAAAGGTATACAAATGTAATTACTTGATTTATAACAAAGGTGATATAATTCAGTACGAAAAGTTAATCTTTTATGTAAAAGTCAATTTTAAAATAAATAATACATAAATAAATAAATCCTGACTCCCATCTCATATACATAAAGCAATTTCTTTCTTTTTTTTTAGAGAGGTTTTTGCTAAAGGGCGCGTGTGCTCGCCAGACAGACAGAGATAGACAGAGCAACAGAAAGCGAGAAATCACCCCCCAGGGGGGATGGCCACGCCACAATCCCTTCTCCTCCATTCTCCTCTCAGGATCTTGGGTACGCACGCACATGCACCCGGTGTGAGTTTTAAGCCACCGGGTCTGGGATGCGAACTACGGTTGACTACATGGGAGTCCAGTGACATAGCCATTACGCTAACTGCTGATCCCCATAAAGCAATTTCTAATGCACTATAAACCTAATTAATGCAAAATATAAAACAATAAAGCTTTTAGAAAAAAAAACACAGAAATTTCTCTTCATATTATAGTAACATTTTTTAAAATAGGATGCAAAGAATGGTGACCAGAAGATGATTGAAGATGACATTAAAAATCAAGAACTTCTGCTTATCAGAAGACATCATTAAGACAGTGAAAAGGCAAGCCATAGGAGAGAAAATGTGTCTGCAATACATATATCCAACAAAAGACTCATATTTGTAATATAAATCTGACAAAAAACAATAAGAAAAAATTAGGTAAATAACTCAGTAGGAAAATACATAAGACATGAACAGGTATTAACAAAACAGTATGTCCAAATGGCTAATAAGTATATGAAATGGTGTTAAATTTTATGTCATGAGAGAAATGTAAATTAAAACCTCAATATATTTCACTATATACCTCCCAAAATATCAAAAATGAAAATAGATATGTAATATAGAATACTAATGAAGTGTGATACAAGTACAAATTGATACAACTACTTTGAAAAATTTTTAGTAGTGCTTTGAGTTGAACTGTGTCCCCCTCAGATTTACACACTGAAGTCCTAACTCCCAGTACCTCAAAATGTGACCTTATTTAGAAATAAAGTGGTTACAAATTTAGTTGGGATTAGGTCATTAGGGTGTCACCAATATGTCGTCAATATATAAGGTGTCCCTTTAAAAGGGAATATTTGGACCCAAGAATAGAAGGAAGACATGTGAAAAAAAGAAGCATTCTTATTTTTTCTGACTTAAAAGTAGCCATTAAGAAGTCAGGGAGTGGGACCAGCAGTTGGTGTAATGGTTGTGTCACTGGACTCCCATGTAGTTGATCGTGATTTGACAGATTAATGGTCCAAGAAAAAGTGTTTAGAAATTACTAAGATAAGCTAAGAAAAAGGGAGAAGGCATTTTATCTGAGCATTATAAGAAATTCAGTTTTCTTTTGTTATTGCAGTAATTAGGATTATAATATCCACTGCACAGTTGATGAAACTGAAGTTTGAATTGTTTCAGCAGCATGCCCAGCACCACAGAGATAGAAAGTGACTCAGATTTAAACAAATTCTGTCTGACTGTAAAAACAGATATTCTTTTGGGACCAGCAGTTAGTGTAATGGCTATGTCGCTGGACTCCCATGTAGTTGACTGCAGTTCAAGTTCTGGACCCGGTGGTTTAAACTCATGCCGGGAACGTGTGCGTGCATGCCCAAGATCCTGAGAAGAGAATTGAGGAGAAGGGACTGGGGCGTGGCCATCTCCTCTGGGGGGTGATTTCTCGCTTTCTGTCTCTCTGTCTCTCTCTCAAGCGCACGCCCCCTAAAAAAAAAAATCCCCTCAAAAAAAAAAAAAAAAAAAAAGCAGGTGTTCTTTCTACTTTGCTATACTGGAAAGCCCAAAGAAACAAGTATGAAACACCTTGGAAGCTAAGGTCTGTCAAGAGCCAATTTAAAATATCACTGTAACGGAAATCTTTAGGAATTGGAGGATCAGACACTGTGAATATAAAATGGATAGTAGAAATGACATAACACTATAAAGGCAAATTATATCTACAGAAGTGACGGCCAGGTTCAAAAAATGGAGATGTAGGTATAAGATGAAAAGCAGCAAATATATACATTTAATTATCAATTAACACCTGTAAATACGAACACAAACAGGAACAAAACTGTACTACATACAAAAAAAGATGAATTCTCCATGAGGTTACAGTAGTGAAGGAACTCTTTCAAAAATAGCACATACTATATGATTCTATTTATACCAAGTTTTTAAAAAGGCAAAAGAAGCCTGTGGTTCATAAAAACATTAGGTCAATGGTTGATGGTGAGGGTAGAGATTGACTAGGAAAGGAAACGAGGAAAACTTCGGAGATAGTGGGTTTGGTTTATAAAAATACATGCATTTGTCAAGTTTGTACATTTTATTAACTTAACCTCAACAGAAAAAAAAAAAACTATAAACAAACATGAACTCATATGTATTAAAATATTTAGGGGGAAATATAATAAAGTCCATAATTTACTTTGAAATGAATGAAAAAAATAAGATGGGCTGATGTGACAAAAGGCTAGAGGAACGAATAAATGAGTAAGTGCTAAAGCAAGCACGGCAAAATGTTAATGATAGGCGGTGGGTAGTGGGTGACATCCTTTCTTCAAACATTTTTCCAACTTTGTGTTCCATTTAATAATTTTCCTAATAAAATGTTGGGGAGAAAGTATATGATACATGTGACTACGGAATCAGGACAATATTATCTTTAAAAAATATAGAAAACCATATAATGGCCTAATTTGACAGGAGAGTGTTTTTCAAGCTGCCAGATCTGGGACCCAAATATATTTATTTAAGAAATCAGAACTGCATGATGTATTTCAACCTGATGTATAAGACAATCTCAGTAAATGGATGAAGCTCACTTAGTCACAATCAATTCTAATAAATATATATTCATGAAAAGAATAGTTTGCACAGAGCTTAGGTTTTTAGTATACTTGTTTAGCATTCTTAGCACGTAAGTAGTTTACCTGCCATCTCTTCTAAGGGCAAAAATGATGCCATCTTTCTGGAATGGAAGCAGCTTCGCTCTTAGGTTTTCAGGCAAAATTTCCAGCTGTTTGTAAGATTCATTTGTCAAACAAGAAATCTGAGGCGTAAGAGATTTTTTCTTGTTACAGACTCTAGACATGATAATCCTAGAAACAAAACCACAAAAAAAAAAGAGAGAAAGAGGGGTAGGGTAAATAGATATGACTAAGTATACAGAATCATACGTAAGTATTAATATTAAAGTATGTATAAATAGCCTTGATAGATCATGTACATAGATACAACTAATTAAATTATGTTCCCAGAGCAAGCTACTAAAAATTTAACCATTGTGACAAAAAAGCAGTTACTTACTGTCCTGTCTAGGTACTCATCATTCTCTATTTCATTTTGAGCTATAATATAGTCATACCCCTTGCTTAATATATTAACTGTAATACAGAAAAATTATGTATCAACTATATTTTTACAAATTGAACAAAGCTCAAAATGAGAGGGGGCCAGCAGGTGGCATAGTGGTTAAGGGCACTGGACTCCCACATGGCCAACTGTGGTTCGAGTCCCAGACCTGGAGGCTTGCTTTCTCACTTTTTCTCTCTCTCTGTGTCTCTCTCTGAAAATATTAAAATAATAATAAATAAAGTTAAATAAAATAATTCTTTAAAAAACCTTAAAATGAGAATGAATTTGCTATGGAAATGTAAGTCTTTCTGTAATTGGTCCTTTCACATCTGTACGTTGTTTTATCACATGAAACTTCCTCAGAGTGAGACAAATGCTAAGTTGGCTCCAGGGCACAGCGGTAATGCATTGCTCAAGAGAAGCCAATCCCACATGGCAACTGTAGTTTGACTACCTGGCTAGATCGGCCTGTACTCAAGATCAGATGGGCTAGAGAACGGGAGGAGAGGGATAGCAGCATGACCAGAACTTGTGAAAGGGGTTTCTCTCTCCCTCTCATGCACACGCATGCACTCTGTTATGAATACATTTTTTAAAAGGATGGGGCAAACCTGAATTTAAAAAATTGTAATTCAAAGACATTAACTCCAAATTTATAGTACTTAACTTGGCACTACTAAGATTAATTTTTGAATATTATAATTAATGTTTTTAAATCAGCTGTATCCACAGTATAAACTCTGCCTGATTACCACCTTTCTCACTCACTAGGCTTCCACAGATGTCATTTTAATTTTCTATCACATGCAAATTTCATATATCTGTAAACTCTTAGAATTCTGCAAAAAAAAAAAAAAGTCCTATTAAATCACTATACTATAATGCTTCTGAAATGATAATATTTTGTATTTAGATACACTTTACCATCTTTTTAGGCTTTTGCCATAGGGTGCATGTGCTTGTAGGAGAGACACAGAGACAGAGAGGGAAAGTGAGAAATCAGCCCCCAGGGGAATAGCCACACCACAATCCCTTCTCCTCCTTTCTGCCCTCAGGATTTTGGGCACACACACATGTGGGCACACACACATGCATGCCACCTGCTGGCTGGTGTGATTCTTAAGCTATTGTGTCCGGGACTCAAATCCACAGCTACGTGGGAGTCCAGTGCCTTAACCACCATGCCACCTGCTGGCCTGTTATCTTTTTACATATCTCTACAAACCATCTTTTTTAAGAAGATTGCTTTAATAATTACTTGCAGACATATCAAGTCTTAGCTCCCTCCCTACAAAAGAAGTAATCAACATCTCTGCCTACTAAGAATCTGAAGAATTAAACAAGTATTTATTTATTAATAACAAAGGCACTACATTTTTTTTTTGAGAGGTTTTCGCTATAGGGCGCGTGCGCTCGCCAGACAGACAGAGAGAGACAGAGAGACAGAAAGCGAGAAAACACCCCCCAGGGGGGATGGTCATGCTCCAATCCCTTCTCCTCCATTCTCCTCTCGGGATCTTGGGCACGCACGCACACGCGCCCGGCGTGAGTTCTAAGCCACCGGGTCCGGGACGCGAACCGCAGTCGACTACGTGGGAATCCAGTGACATAGCCATTACGCTAACTGCTGGTTCCCCAAAGGCACTACATTTTTCAGGGGGATACTAAAAGTAAATAAGATGATTAATAATACTATAGCACAAACATTAAAAGGAACTCAAGATGGTGCTGGCCACTTTAAGTAAGCTGACCAGGAGAGGACTGTCTTAGGAGGTATTTGGCCTCCAGTCAGCGGCATGTAAAAAGCCTGCCAGCTCAAAATTCAGAGAAGAGTGTTCCAGGCAGAGAGAAAATCAGTGCAAAGCCTTGTGTAGAGAAAGGGCTTGGTGTTGTCAAGAAATAGAAAGGAGGCCAATGTGGCTGAACCAAAGGACTGAATGGTACAAGATCAAACTACTGAGATAAGCAGCAGTCAAATCAAAGGTATTGAAAAGAACTCTGGATTCTATTTTAGAATGAAAGGAAACTAATGGAGCTGTGCTGCCCAATACGCTATCAACCATATGTGATGACTTAATTTTAATTAAAATTAAATCAAATTTAAGATTCAGTTCCTCAGTCACATGAGCCATGTTTCAAGCGTTCAATGGTCACATGGGGCTAGTAGCTACCATCCTGAGCAACACAGAACATTTCCATCCCCACTGAAAGTCCTATTAGACCACATGTCTAAGGGTTTTAAGCATGGTGGTGACAAAATCTGACTTATATTTCAAAAACTCTGAGAGAGGGAAAAACCCTACTAGTGAGGGACAAAGCTACCAATGAAAAGGCAGAGAACGAATGTCCTATGCCAGTCAACAAAGTTCCCGCTGTTTCAGCAGGCAATCTGGTCTGTTCGAATAAGGTCCTCATAAACACCAATGAGTACACACCCCTAGTGCCCTCTCAAAACCACCACCTACAACACTGAGCACAGAACAGAGAAATGTTTCAGATAGTAGAAGGCATGGAAGCAGAAACATGTTATCAGGTTCAAACAGACAAGGTGGTCAAGAGGGTGCTGGACTCCCGCATGACCAGTTTGAGTCCAGGACCTGGTGGCTTGCTTTCTCATTTTCCCTCACTCTTTCTCACTCTGTCCCTCTCTGGTCAAATAAAAAGAAAGAAAGAAGGAAGGAAAGAGAAAAAGTTAAATAATTATTTTTTAAAAAGAAGTATTTATTTAATTTTGTCATTATTATTACTTTTTAATTTTCCATAGGACACATGCATTCATCAGACAGAGAAAGTGAGAAAGCAAGTCACCTGTTCTGGGACTTGAACCATGATTAGCAATGTGGGAGTCCAGCACCTTTAACCACCACACCACCTGCTGACTCCAATAAAGTAATTCTTAAAAAAAAAAAAAAAAAAAAAAAAAAAAAAAAGACAAGAAAAAAAATCATCTTTAGCAGTGAAACTGGAGAGATTTGAGCAATTTAACAGGTAAAGCAAGCAGGATTCCTAATGGAGTACATGTGGAGAATGAGAGAAATGTGGAATCAAGTTGCAAATCTTTATCTGTCTCCATAAAGCACTGTTCAAGAGATGTCAGATCTCACACAGTGAATGACCACAGCTGGACTCCCCAGCCAGGGCAGTTGGAAACATGCCAGGCACCTGCTCAAGTGTCTTGGATCTGAGGAGTTGGAGCAGTGGAAGGTGAGAGTGGTGTGACCAGACCCTGAGGAAAGTGCTCATCTCTCTCTTTCTCTCCTCCCTCATGAGTATGCACACAAATCATAAAAAATAAAAATATCTGGAGTCAGTAGGTAACATGGTGGTTAAGGTTCGGGATCCTAAATGGCCAACAGTGCAGTTCAAATCCCGGAAACTATGACTTTAAAAACATGCTGGGCGTGTGTACCTATGTGCCCAAAATTCCATAAGAATAAAGGACAAGGGATTGTAGTGTGACCATCCCCTCTGGGAGTAATCTCTCACTGTCCCTCTCTCTCTCCAGGAAGCGCACACACATTATGGCAAAAACTAACTAACTAAATATTTTTAAAATTTAAAAAAAGAAAAAGATGTGGATCAAGAGTAAAGAAGTTAGTGATCCAACTGAATAAGATAGCAAAAAAGAAAGATAGCAGAAGAAATAATAGAAAGGAAAAAAAGGTGTTTTTTTTTTTTTTAGGAGTAAAGGATGAGAAATGGAGAAGGGGTTGTGGCATGACCATACCCCATTGAGAGGTGTTTTCTACCTCTT
>NW_006207284.1:2215233-2218473 GCF_000334495.1 Tupaia belangeri chinensis
TCTCTCTCTTTGGTGAGCACAGATGCCCTCTGGCAAGTAAAAAAAAGAAAAAAGGTATGAAGTGGAAATATCTATTGATAATAAGCTTGGAAATATATGAGTCTGGAGGTCAAATAGAGCCTACAAAAGGAGAGCTCGAGGCTGGCTACATGGTAATTATCAGACACTTTCCCAGTCAGCCTCACAGCTTATGAGTTTACTAATCAGATATACCCATGCCAGACTGTAATTGAGAAAGTCAAAAACAGAGGAGGAGGGATTGAATGAAATCCATTCTAGCATAGGTGGTGGCAGCATAAATAACCGTGTTAATTTTCCAGAAGAAATAGGAATTTAAGAAGCACTTTTCAAAGTAAATGTAGATATAGTTCTGAATACTTCAGTGGGAAGTACTGGTGCTGGGGGGCATAAAAAGGAGACATTAGAAGCTGTGGAAGGCTTCCTATATACATACATCAAAAATAAAGTCTCAGCAGCATATAGACATTAATCAGACAAAAAAAGATCAAAGTGTTCTAGGAAGAGGGTACTATATATATATATATAAATATAAAGGTCCTGAATTAAAGGTTAAAGGAAGATTGGGACCAGCAGGTGGCGTGGTAGTTAAAGACACTGGATTCCCACATGGCCAACCGAAGTTCAAGTCCCAGACCTGGTAGCTTGCTTTCTTGCTTTCTCTTTCTCTCTCTCTCTCTGAGATCTGGTCAAATTAAAAAAACAATAATAGTAATAACAAATGGAATAAAATAAATAATTCTTTTTAAAAAAAGGTTAAAGGAAGAAAGCAGTAAGGAATTTTCAGTCTGTCAGCAAATCCCTTCCCTCCTCATTAATTCACTTTTTTTCATTTTGAATCTAGAACATGACATCCTCCTAGTTCTCATTCTACTTCACAGGTTATTCCTTTTTCAGTCTAAACTTTCACTGGTTTCTCCTCATTTCCTTGTTCCCTTCAAGACTGGAGAGTATCAGGGTTTGGTTTTTAGTAGCCTTCTTTGTTCTACTCCTCAGTGACCCATTAGTCTTTAAGTATTACCTCTATGTCACTGACTCCCACATTTATATATGGAATCAGACCTCTTCTGAACTTCAAATATGCAAATCTAAATCTAAATCTCTCAGCTAATAGGTATCTCAAAAACGTCCAAAACTGAATTTTGCACCCAAATCCTGTTCCATCCATGCCCTTCCTCATCACATACTTCCAGTTGCTCATAGCAACAACACATGAAGTCAACCTGAATGCTAGTCTGTCTCACACTGGCAATCTGATCTATTAGCAACTACTGTTGGCTCTGCATTTTAAATAGACCCAGAACCCCACCCATTTTCCCACATTCTCCTCCCAATATAGCAATCAGTGTCATACTTTAGAATAAAGAAGTCTGGCCATACCACTACTCACTCTGAGAAGTGGCTTCCAATTTTTCATGAATAAAAGTCCGAAGTTCTAATAATGGCTTCCAATCCTTTACACAATCTGGCTCCCACTCTCATTACCTTTCCACCTCACTTATTCCACTCTCCCACATGTTCTTCCCTTTCGACTTTCCTGGGCTGACAGCCTATGACACTGGTTCATTAGCTTCTGCCCATATTTCGTGATAGATACGACTACCTCTCTTGCTTCCAAGTTTTTTCTGAAATGTTACTTTCTCAATGAAAACTTAACTTGATCTTATTTAAAACTGCAACTCTTGGGACCAGCAGTTAGCGTAATGGCTATGTTGCTGGACTCCCACGTAGCTGACCGCGGTTCGCGTCCCAGGCCCGGTGGTTTAAAACTCACACTGGGCGCTTGTGCGTCCGTGCTCAAGATCCCGAGAGGAGAAGGGATTGCGGTGTGGCCATCCACCCTGGGGGGTGATTTCTCGCTTTCTGTCTCTATGTCTCTCTCTGTCTGTCTGGCAAGCGCACGCGCCCTATAGCGAAAACCTCTCAAAAAAAAAAAAAGGTAAAAAATAAAATAAAATAAAATTGCAACTCTCTAAAACTCTTCTCTGACCTTTTATTCTTGGTAACACTTATCACCTTGTAAAATACTATACAATTTACTCACTTTTGTCTTTTGTTTATTGTCTGTCTCTCCCTGCTAGGATATAAGCTCCCAAAGGGCAGAGAGTTTTGTCTGTTTTGTTTACTGGTATACTCCATGTACAAAAACAGTACCTGGTACTAAGGACTCAACATTATTTGTTTCATTAATTTAAAAAAACAAGCGGACACCATGACTACAGAATCCAGAGGTAGACCAGTCACTAGGGGTTAGAAGGCATAAGGTATAGCCATAGGAGTTTCAAGGTTGGAACAGTGTGGAAATATGCTTACAGGAGACAGAGCAGTCCAGGAACTAAGAAAGTAGTGTTGTGTGTGGGTGGGTTGCATATTCACATGTGGAAGTCACTCTGCGTAGACAGAAAGCATAAGCCAAGTAAAGTTATAATAATTAAATAATGAAATTAGGAACACATTTTGCAGATATTAAGATTAAAGGGATAGGGGCCAGCAGGTAGCGTGGTGGTTAAGGGCGCTGGACTGCCACATGGCTGACCGCAGTTCAAGTCCCAGAACTGGCAGCTTGCTTTCTCACTTTCCTTTTCTCTTTCTCTCTCACTCTGTCCCTCTCTTGTCAAAGTTAAATAAATAAATAAATAAATAAATAAATAAATAAAGTTTAATAAAATAATTCTTTAAAAAAATTAGAGGGATATTTTAGGGCTGGTAGATGGCACGGTGGTTAGGGCACTGGACTCCCACATGGTTGACCATGGTTCAAGTCCCAGACCTGGCAGCTTGTTTTCTCACTTTCTCTTTCTCTCTGTGTCTCTTTTGTCAAATTAAACTAATAACAGGGACCAGCAGTTAGCGTAATGGCTATGTCGCTGGACTCCCACGTAGTCGACTGCAGTTCAAGTCCCGGACCCAGCGGCTTAACACTCACGCTGGGCGTGTGTGCATGCATGCCCAAGATCCCAAGAGGAGAATGGAGGAGAAGGGATTGCAGCGTGGCCATCCCTCAGTGGGGTGATTTCTCGCTTTCTATCTCTCTGTCTCTCTCTGTCTTTTGGCAAGCACACACGTCCTATAGCGAAAACATCTCCAAAAAAAAAATTAATAACAATAATAATAATAAATTAAGTAAATAATTCTCAAAAAAAATTCAGGAATTAGGGCTACAAAATAGGTATTGGGGCTACAAAGAATACCTCTAGAAAGTTCCAAGCTGGGGAAGAGGGC
>NW_006207284.1:2218488-2226118 GCF_000334495.1 Tupaia belangeri chinensis
AGGGAAAATTTTTTCCAAATACATAGTATCAAGCAAATCCCTATTAAATTTAAAAACAAATTTTGTTAATTTACATAACTTTTTTTTTTAAGTGCACATACACTTGCTGAAGATAAACCAAAGAGAGACACAGAGGGAAAAAGGAGAAATTATCCCTTGGGGGGATGGTAACACCACAGTCCCTTATCGTGTCAGGATTTTGGGCACACATGCACATGTGCCCAGCATGATTTTCAAGGCACCAGGTCTGGGACTCAAACTCTGATCAGTCATGTGGGAATCCAGCACCTTAACTATCACACCACCTGTTGGTCTCCATAACTAATTTTTTCATGATACTGTTCGTGCATGCATAAGAAAGAGACAGAAAACACCCTTGACAGAATTTCAACACAGTGATCCTCCCTCCCCAGCCCTCTAGCTCCTGAGGACCCTGGGCACCAATGCATGTACTCCACGTGTTTTCAAGTCAACCTGGGGATCTGAACCTACATTGGCCATAAAACTTCTGGCCTTGCAGGGCACTTGCACTGTCACTGTACCACAGTGGCTGAGCCTAGATAACTAAATTTTATGAATTTATAGTAACTGAACAAAAATTGTTAGTAGAAATGGTCCAAATTATTATGGCAATTTGGCTACATAAACACAATCAGTAAATATGAAAATGAAGTATCTTAAGCAAAGTTTGAGTGATCTATGATAAGATATGATGACTAATTCTTCCTTCTTCCCTCAACCCAATACTACTGTTAACAATAGAAGGCAGCCGGACAGAGGTTAAAGAGAGGAACTGGAAGCCAGTAACCAGTAAATAATACCTTTCCCAAGAGTTAGGTCAGCTAAGTATGGAAGTAATCATGTAATAATATAAATAATTCCAAGTTTCCTCTTAGAAGTACAAATTTGTTCCATTTTGGAAAGACAAATTTGACTTAACAAAGTGGTGAATACATGAGGCCTATTGGACACCCATGCTGTAAAGTACATAAATTCCAGAAATGCTAGATTTACAGAGAAATCAAATAGTTAGTTATGAGTTCAAAAGGTAGTCAGAAAACAAATGTACTAATCTACTCAAATGTTTTTAAGATGATTGTATATAAAGTCAAATACTCAATCACAGAAACTCTTCAGTCTTGGGGGTTCGTTTTTTTAGAGTTTTTTTTAGCTATAGGGTACGTGTCTTTTTTTTTTTTGGAGAGGTTTTTTCGCTCTAGGGCACGTGCGCTAGACAGACAGACAGAGAGAGACATAGAGACAGAAAGTGAGAAATCGCCCCCCAGGCAGGAGAGTCACGCTGCAATCCCTTCTCCTCCATTCTCCTCTCGGGATCTTGGGCACGCACACACACGTGCCCGGCGTGAGTTTTAAGCCACCGGGTCCGGGATTCGAACCGCGGTCGACTACATGGGAGTCCAGTGACATAGCCATTACACTAACTGCTGGTTCCCCTAGGGTACGTGTCTTGGCCAGAGAGAGAGAGAAGCAGAAAGTGAGATCATCCCCCCACCCCCGGGGGATAGCCACACCACAATCCCTTCTCTTCCATTCTCCTCTTGAGATTTTGGGTTAGGCACGCATGCACATGTGTACAGTGTGAGTTTTAAACCACCGAGTCCAAGATTCGAACCACGGTCTACTATGTGGGAGTCCAGCAATGTAACCATTATACCATCCTCTGGTTCCAACTCTTTTTTTTTTTTTTTTTTTTTTTGTTGCTATAGGGCGCATGCGCTCGCCAGAAAGAGAGAGAGATAGACAGCGAGAAATCACCCCCAAGGGGGGATGGCCACGCCACAATCCCTTCTCCTCCATTCTCCTCTTGGGATCTTGGGCATGCACCCACATACGCACGGCATGAGTTTAAGCCACTGGGTCCAGGACTGGAACCGCGCTGAACCACATGGGAGTCCAGCAACATAGCCATTATGCTAACTGCTGGTCTCGTGGTTCTAACTCTTCAGATTTGAATAGGACTTGAAAATGTACTGGGGCCCAGCAGTTAGCGTAATGGCTATGTCGCTGTACTCCCACGTAGTTGACTGCGGTTCGCATCCCGGACCCGGTGGCTTAAAACTCACACCGGGCACGTGTGTGTGCGTGTCCAAGATCCTGAAAGGAGAATGGAGGAGAAGGGACTGTGGCGTGACCATCCCCCCTGGGGGGTGATTTCTCACTTTCTGTCTCTCTGTCTCTGTCTGTCTGGCGAGCGCATGCGCCCTATAGCGAAAAAAACCTGTCCAAAAAAAAAGTACTTATTTCATATTTTAATATACTCGATACTTACATAACAGAGTATATTCTATCTATACGTTTATACCTGTTATAACCATATTTCAGATTATCAGTAAATTGCAATATAAATTTAATAAACTGAAATCATGTTTTGGCAGTGAAGTTAAAAATAAAATTATAATAAATAAATTTTAGTAAATGATGGAATTACATGATTTTTTAAAGAGGATTTGCTATAGGGCACATATACTTGCTGAAGAGACAGAGAAAAAGTGAGAAATCACCCAGCCACCCAGGGGCATTGGCCATACCGTAATCCCTTCTCTATTCTCTCAGGATTTTAGGCACTCACGCACATGTGCCTGATGTGATTTTCAAGTCACTGGGCCTGGGACTTGAACTGTGGTTGGCTATGTGCAAGTCCAGTGCCTTAAGCACTACATCACCTACTGGCCTCATAAATTTCATAATATTTTAACCCACTTATTATGAAGCTTTTTAAGCTGTCCTATCTAATGTTCTATTATTTCAAAAGCAAGAACACTAGATCTTCATTCCCAAGCCAATTTTTTTCAGAATAACAATAAAATAACTCCCATTTATTGGGTGACCTCTTTCTGTGAGGCACTACAATAGGAAATTTTAGAAAATCTCCTATAATTCTCCAAATAACTTAAAAAGATAAGCATTATTATCTTCACATTTAGAGTAAGAAAACCGAGGTTCAGAGACATTAAATAATGTGAGGTTCAACAATAAGCAGAAACTACTAAACCAGGAACTAGTTAGTCTGATTTAAAAGTCTGAATTTTTGGCTTTATGCAACATTGCCTCTCCAAATCACTCATTCAACAAAACCTTAAGAATACCTGTTATGGGACAGCCACCGCAGAAAGGACTGGATAGATGAAGATAAATTTGTACACTGTACCCTTATCTCTGAGTCCAAAGAAGAAGGAAAAGGAGAGCTGTAAGCAAATAATCGTAACACAATGGGGTAAATGCTACAAAAGAAATATATATAAAGTACGTGAGTGGGACTATTGACTCTGTAGGGTAGTAAGCAATCAGAGAATTTTACTTAGGGAAAAAAAATGTTGATCACAGTATACCTTATTTAAATACTTGACCTAACTCAAGTTGCAACTTGAAGGAAGGGTTGAGTTTGCAGATGGAGAGTCAGGATAAGGATATTCTAAGGGAAAAGAAGGTATATTTGCAAAGGTGCAAAGTTTTAGAAAATCTTAAGCAGTTTAGTATGGCTAAAGAATAAGATGCTTATGACAACTGGTAAAGAAGTAAAAACAGGCCAGCCAGGCAGGTCCTCCATTGCTATGTTAAAAGAATCTGACTTTATTCCGCAAAGAATCGGCAGCCTTTCCTACAGTTTAAACAGGTTGCTACTTTACAAAGATTATCTTGTCAAGTTTAGAAAAATGGATTTGAGGGCAGGAATAGCCGATTAGAAGGCTATCACAAACAGTCCAGGTAATAAAATTTATAATCTCTTAGGTTTAGAATCCTCTGTTTTAATTATCTACCTGCCATTTCTGATGTCTCACAGACATTTCTATCTTAAATGTCTATTATGTTTTGAATAATGGCTTGTTCCCCTCAAAAGTTCATGTTTTTCAATTTGGTCCCTAGTGTGATTGAGTCTGGGAGGTGAAGCTGTCAATGGATCATGGAGGCAATACTTTCATGAATAGATTATGTCTGGAGAGACCCAATGAATCCTAGTTCTTCTAAAAGCAGTTAGTTCTTATGAGAGCAAGTTGTTTTAAAATGCAGAGCTGCCCATAGCATTCCATCAGCATGTACCTATCACCCTCTCTGCTTCTGTCAGTCATGTTCCAAACATGTGTCAATAAACTTCTATTTCTTTATAAATCAGCAAGTCTCAGGTATTTCTGTTAGCAATGCAGTAACAGACTAAGACAATGATCAAAACTAAAGTGATTATTTCTCCACCAAATTTGTGTGCTCCCTGACCAGAATGAGTAAATAGTAGGACATAAAGTACTCAAACTAGCAATCTGGGTTTTGTTCTGGATTTCTTCCTTTCCTTAAACTTCCAAATTGATCCTACTTAGTATTCATTATTCCCCAAATATATCTCAAACCTATCTATTCTCTTTTGTTCTATTGTTATCCCTGATCCCAAGTCATCGACATCCCTTCCAAAAGGGCTCCCCTACATTTACCTTTATATCAGCTGGTCTCCTTAAAGTATTCAACGGTAACGAGAAATCATTCTTACCTGTGGCTTGAATTTTGTCTCTTCATCCTACCTCATATTAGAATGCCTTCATAAAGTCAAGGAACAGACTATCTTCTTTATTGTTTTATTTCAGCCCTCTAGGATCTAGCATCAGCCTAGTCAACAGTTATAATATTAACCAAAAGTAACACACAGTTATTATGTGCCAGACAAACTATTTTAAGTGAAACAAGTATATATATGAGAGTCATTTAATCCTTGCAAAAGCCTCTAATGTAGGTATTCTTATTATCTCAATCTTACAGATAAGGAAACTGAGAAACAGGTGGTGAATTAACCTGCCCAAAGACATATAACAAATAAATAGCAGAACCAGGAATCAAATCTAGGCAGACTAGAGTCTATCTTCTTGGTTATACAGTACCTTTTTCAGCAAAATTTCCATAAATATTTCTTGACCAAAGAAGCTAGTGAGACAGGAAATACACACAGGAGGAAGCGTGCGCTCGCCAGACAGAGAGAGACATAGAGACAGAAAGTGAGAAATCACCCCCCAGGGGGGATGGTCACGCCACAATCCCTTCTCCTCCATTCTCCTCTCCGGATCTTGGGCATGGATGCACATGTGCCCGGCATGAGTTTTAAGCCACCAGGTCCGGGACGCGACCTGCAGTCGACTACGTCGGAGTCCAGCAATATAGCCATTACGCTAACTGCTGGTTCCCACGGGAGGAATAGATTTAAAGGTAAATATTATGGGCTAAGATTTGGGGACATGATGAATTTGAGTTATGTGGAGGAATCTACTAAGCACAGTGGGCTAAATAGTCATGTTAGAGGCCAGCATTTAGAAGTTATAAGGTTCTACAGAAAGATATCTGTAAGATACAAGCTTCTCTATTTAAAAAGTGGCTATTGGGGCTGGCAGGTGGCATGGTGGTTAAGGCACTATATGGGGACCAGCAAATGGCATAATGGTTACGTCGCAGGACTTCCACATAGTCGACTGCAGTTTGCGTCTCAGATAAGCTTAAAATACTCACACCAGGTGTGTATGTGTGTGTGTGTGTGTGTGTGTGTGTTCCCAAAATCCCAAGAGGAGAATGGTGGAGAAACGACTGGGGTGGCCATTCCTCCTAGGTGTGGATTTCTGACTTTCTGTCTCTCTACCTCAGTCTATTTGGCAAGCACATGCACCCTGTAGCAAAAATTTCTCTTTAAACAAAAAGGCACTATACTCCCCACGTAGCCAAACATGGTTAAAGTTCCAGGAATGGCAGCTTGCTTTCTCACTTTCCCTCTTACCAGTTAACAATCTAGTTGTGTGTGTGTGTGTGTGTCCCTCTCTGGTAAAAATATAATAAATGAAGAAATAAGTAAAATTAAATAACTTTAAAAGTGACTAGCTTATTTATGTATTTTTACATTTTTATTTATTTATTTACAATTTTTTCCATTTTCCCACATTTACTTTACATATCAAAAATATTTTTCTTGATACTCCATAGTTCTTTTTTTTTTTTTTTTTTGAGAGAGATTTTCGCTATAGGGCGCGTGCGCTCGCCAGTACCAAAGGCCAGTAGGTGGTTAAGGTGCTGGATTCCCACATGGCTAACTGTGCTTCAAGTCCTGGTCCTGGTGGATAGCTTTCTTGCTTCCCCTTGCTCTCTCTCTAGTCAAATTAAAATACTACTACTAAAAAAAAAAAAAAAAAAAAAAAAAAATTAAAATAAATAATTATTAAATTTCCAAAATACCAAATTTTAAAGATAACTTTAAAAATATTGTTACAATTTTGTTTGTGACTCTGTAACAACAGAAACAGTATGGTTTTAAATATTTTTGAGAAAATAGTTGTATGTCAACTACTCAAACTGTTGAGAAGCAAATACCCAGCACACAATTCACACATGAACCTTCCCAACTCAGTTCTATCTGCCAAGTATTCTGTGGTTTACCATCTGCTAGCAAAGATCAGTCTCTTTCTCTTCTTTCAAAGTCTTCCTCATGGTAATCCTCTGATTGTGGCTGCTCTTTTGCAATCTCTAATTTCGATGCTGGGCTGGAAAAGTTTGGGTTATTTTATGGCATGAATTCTTTCAAATGGCTTCTCTAATCTTCTCCGCCCGGCAGAAAGAACTGTTTATAGTGCCAGGCAATCTTTCCCAGAGCTTCTGTTGGCTTTCTTGAGATCTGCTTTACTTCCATAGTCTTCTAGACCTATCTTCAGATATGACATTCCAGTCAAAGCCCTGGCAATAATATTTCCAATTTCTGATGCAAGGCAACAGGTATTATTGAATTTATGCAAATAACCCTTCTGCCACAAAATAAGAATACTCACAAACATTTTCCAATTCCAAATGGGCCAGGAAGGGAGAAAAGTTTATGTTTCAATTTAAAAAGCAAACAATCAAGCAAAAGAACCACTTTAACAAATTCCTGGACCTATCAACAGCTCAAAAGAAAGCAAAATCCTTAAATCTGGAAAACAAAGTATAGTAAAAAAAAAAAAATCAGTAATGTTTTAGTCAAAAGTCATGAAATTCTATTTCACCAGTTCAGTCTCACATAATTAATCTCTCCTCCGCTGAATTTGCAGTGTTACTGTGGTCCAATCTTTCTGTTTAAACCCCAGAAGTTAACATTCAGTGTTATTACTGATATTTCCTGACTTGTCCCTAGCATTTTTTTTGGTTGCTTTTTTGTTCTCTTTTTTCTTCCGTATGTCTTCAGTTTTCCTGGTAAAGCACTCCCTTCAGAACTTCTTGAATAGTTGGTCTGGTGTTGGTAAGTTCTTTCAGGTTTTGTATATCTGAAAATGTTTTTATATTTTCTTCCCATATGAAGGATAATCTTCTTGGGTATAGTATTCTTGGTTGAAATTGTTTTTCATTTCACAATTTAAATATATTTTCCCATTCTTTCCTTGCTTGCATTGTTTCTGATGAGAGGTCTGATGTTAGCCTGATGGGATAACTTCTGTAAGCAACCTGATGTTTCTCTCTTGCCAATGTTAGTATCTTGTCTTAGTGGATTTGGCCAATCTGGCTATGTTGTGTCTTGGAGAGGATCTTCTTTGGTCAATTCTTTTTTTTTTTTTTTGAAGAGGTTTTTGCTATAGGGTATATGCACTCGCCAGAAAGACAGAGAGAGACAGGGACAGAGAGA
>NW_006207284.1:2226135-2226557 GCF_000334495.1 Tupaia belangeri chinensis
CCCCCAGGGGGATGGCCACGCCACAATCCCTTCTCCTCCATGCTCCTCTTGGAATCTTGGGCATGCACGCACATGAACCAGGCGTGAGTTTAAGCCACCGGGTCCGGGACTCAAACTGTGGTCGACTACAGGGGAATCCAGAGACATAGCCATTATGCTAACTGCTGGTCCCTTCTTTGGTTAATTCTATGTGGGGTCCTTTGTAATTCTTGGGCCTGATACTTGAATGCTTGTCTAGGTTTGGAAACTTTTCTTTCTGATTTAATGACTAAATTATTTTTTTAAATTTATTCATTCTCTACATTAATTCACTATACACCATCACAACACACAAATGAATTTTCCATCAAAAATACACTGTGCATTGGCTCAATCAAGCACATCAACATACATGTTCTCAGCAAATAATTTTCCAATCCTTA
>NW_006207284.1:2227648-2285736 GCF_000334495.1 Tupaia belangeri chinensis
TGCCCCCCGTGGGCCAGCGGCCATGCGCAGGCCTGGCGGCCACACCACACACAGGCCCGGGGGGCCACGTGCAGGCCCAGGGCCACGTGCAGGCCTGGCGGCCACGCTCAGGCCCGGCGGCCACGCGCAGGCCCAGCGGCCACACGCCAGCCCGGGCGGCCGGCCACATGCCAGCCCCAGCGCCACATCCCGTTCACCCGCCAGGCCAGAGAAAGGAAGGACGGCGACCTCGGCTGGTCTGCGCCACCAGCCCGCGTCTGAGCCAAGCGCGGGACACACCCAGCGCTGGAGAGGCAGCGGGGGCCAGGCGGCCCAGCCCGCGGCATGCGGAGCAGAGGCCCCGCCGGGGACGGAAAAAAAAGGCTGCCCCTAATGACTAAATTATTAATGCCCTTATTAGTTTCTTCACCTTCTGGGATACGGATTATCTGGATGTTTGGGAGCTTAATGGTATCTAGTATTTCTCATATATATATCATGCTCATGTTGAGGGGTACTTCCTGTCTTTTTGGTGATTTTTTTCTAAGTCACAGGTTTTTTTTTTTTTTCAACATCAGAGAGTCAATCTTCTGTATGGTCTAATTTGCTTTTAATACTTTTGAGGGAAGTTTTGATTTCCTGTATTATAGCCTTCATCTCTTTGATTCATCTTATCTCATCATCTCTTAGATTCTTTTTTTTTTTTGGAGAGATTTGTGCTATAGGGTGCATGCGCTTGCCAGACAGACAGAGAGAGACAGAGAGATAGAAAGCGAGAAATCACCCCCCAGGGGGGATGGCCGTGCCGCAATCCCTTCTCCTCCATTTTCCTCTCGGGATATTGGGCACGCATGCACATGCGCCCAGCATGAATTTAAGGCACCGGGTCCAGGACGCTAACTGCAGTTGACTACATGGGAGTCCAGCGACATAGCCATTACGCTAACTGCTGGTCCCTCTTAGATTCTTTTCTATGGCATGTATTTTTTTCTTTCAAATTATGAAAGAACTTCCTCACCTCCTGGAACTTGTTCTCTTTTCTCTTAGACCTTCTAGAGTTGTCCCTCTTCTCTTGCATCTCATTTAGTTTTGTCACTATGAATATTCTGAATTCTTTACTGGATATTTCCACAAATTCCATTGTACTATCTGTGGATAATGAAGGATTTTTCTTTTCCCTTGGGGGAGAACTATTTTCTTAGTTTTTCATATTTCTGCGCCTCTGCAGTGGTTTCTGGTCACCTGATGGATTATATGTTTCTTCTTTATTTCTTGGAGTTAAATCTAAGCATTCAGAGGTCTGCGGTAGAAGGTGACCAGCAATCTCTCTGTAATTCTGTTTCCCTGATGCTCACCAAGCAACCTGTACTTCTGTCTTTGGAACTGGATATTACAAAGGTTTCACAGTTTCTTTCTTTTTTTTTAAATTTAACTTTATATATTTATTTATTTTAATTTGACCAGAGAGGGACAAAGTGAGAGAGGAAAAGTAAGAAAGCAAGCTGCCAGGTCTGGGACTCGAACCACAGTCAACCATGTGGGAGTCCAATGCCCTTAACCACCACACCACCTGCCGGCCCCAAAGGTCTCACAGTTTCTACGGAATAGGTGCACTTGGGCTGAGCTGTGGGGTTTCAACTAAGAGTTCAGAAGCATGTGGGAGGAGATGAGCTGCACTCTCTACAGGTCTATACTTCTCCCTGCTACTCACTCTGCAGTCTAGTCTCTGAATTTTTGTCATTTGGTGGTGTACTCACTTTTGGCTAATTGCTTAGAGAAGATTTCTGCAACAGTAAAGTCATGTGCTGCCTTTAGTGTGAGGTATTTCTCTGACAATTTTGCAACATAGTATCCACAAAAAGAGATTTTGAGTTCAGATTTATATAGAAGAGTTTCTTCCTTCAGGCAGCAGGTTCAGTAGGGGTTGAAGATTTCCATAACCTAAAAGTATTCAGATGCTTGGCTAATATGCACCTAGGCCTGTATAGACAGTGCCTAGAGGCTGAACAGCAGAGTAAGAAAGTAAGGGGGGAAAAGGAAAAAACAACCAAAACAAAAACAACCAAAAACAGGAAAATTTTCTTCTTAAAAAGCAAAAATGACTTCTGAAATTAGCAAGAGAGAGGAGAGGTCAGATGTGACAAGAAGTATTTTGAAAATAAAGAAAAAAAAAGTTAAAAAAGAAAAATTTAATGGGAGAGACAGACAAAGACAGAAAGAAGACAGAGGTTGCCTTATCTGTCTGAGTTTTGTTTTTGTTTTTGTTTTTTTTGGGGTAAGGGTATAGAAAATCAGGTTTAGAGCAGAAAAGGGGGGGGCAGAGGGATGCCTGGAAGATGGGGTTTCTGAATCTCTGAAGCCGATTCAGCTGCCTTGGCCCTAAACACAGAGGCCACACCTCAGATTTAAATTACTTCTGTCTGAGGTTTTTTGGGGGGGTCTGGAAGATGGGGTTTAGAGCAGAGATTCAGTCACCTTGGTCCCTGAATACAGCAGGCCACATCTCCAGTGACTACTTAATATAAAAAATATGAGAGGGCCAGCAAGTGGCATAGTGGTTAAGGTGTTGGGCTCTCACATTGTTGACCATGGTTTGAGTCCTGGACCTGGTGGCTTGCTTTCTCACTTTTTCTCTCTCTGGTCAAATTAAAAAAATAATAATGATGAATAAAATTAAATAATTCTAAAGAAAAAAAGAAAGGGGTAAAAAATAAAGTATGCTCTTGAACCGATTTATATCAAATCTGTAATGAAAACATGAAATGAAAACATGTTTCAATAAAGCACAGACCCACTGAGTCTCAACAATACCTATGGTATATTGTGCATTTTTAATATGAAGTGTATTATGCACCTTCCTTTAAGAAGTAGTACTCAGTATCTACGTAAATGTCAAACTTGAATCTTCTTAAAACATAAATATGCAGAGATTTAATTTTTAACTTGAGGAAATTATTCTAAAACGGAAAGCTGAAAGTGACAAGAAAATATCAGAAAAAGTTGGGACCACAATGTACCTATTAAACAGCAAATATAAAGGTACAGAAATTAAAATGATGGGTATGGGGCCAGTAGATGGCGTGGTGGTTAAGGGCGCTAGACTCCATATGGCCAGCCGACCATGGTTCAAGTCCCGCACCTGGCGGCTTGCCTTCTCACTTTCTCTCTCTTTCTCTCCCTCGCTCTCTCTGGCTCTGTTCCTTTCTGGTCAAAACAAAGTAATTCTTTAAAAAAATAAAAATTTAAAAAATAATCATGGGTATGGTACAAGTCAATGGAAAGGCATAACTATGAACACAGAACAGTGTCCAAAGAAAATCAAGAAAATCAGAATCATAAAAATCATTAAAATAGTACCCAAACTACCTTTAAAAAAAAAGGGGGTGGGGGACCAGCAGATAGTGTGGTCATTAAGCACTAGATTCCCACATGGTTGACCATGGTTCAAGTCCCAAACATGGTGGCTTGAAAATAGAAAAATAAATAGATGCTTGTGACCAGCAGTTAGCGTAATGACTATGTCGCTGAACTCCCAAGTAGTAGACCGCGGTTTGAGTCCCAGACCTGGTGGCTTAAACTCACACCAGGCGCGTGTGTGTGTGCGTGCCCAAGATCCCAAGGAGAATGGAGGAGAAGAGATTGTGGCGTGGCCATCCCCCCGGGGGGGTGATTTCTCACTTTTTGTCTCTTTATCTCCCTGTCTCTATTTAGCGAGTGCACGCATCCTGTAGCAAAAACCTCTCCAAAAAAAAAATAATAATAAATAAAGAGAGAGAGAGTTATCTATAAACAGTGGTATCTCAGGGTAATAAGATTGCTGATGACCTTTCTTTTTTATATTTTCCTGTGTTTTTAAACACAATGAGTACGTATTAACTACATGGCAAAGAATGGCCTAAAAGAGGAAGTAATTGCCACTATTGGTTCCAGAAACCTAGGATGGAATTTTATGTTTTTTTTCACTATGTGTCTGGCACATACTGAGGAATTAAGAAACATCTAAGAGGCAGGATGAGCAGTGATCAAGAATTCAAGAATCAAACAGATCTAGATATGAATTTGAATTACAAAATCTATTGATTAGATTAAGCACCTCAGCCTTAAAGTCTTAGGTAACTATACTGAAGCCCAATTTCTTCAACTATGAAACATCAGATAATGTTTACAGGTCGTTTCAAGAAAAATGTACTAGGATCAACAGATGGCGCCATGGTTACATCGCTGGACTCCCATGTGGTAGACAGTGGTTCAAGTGCCGGACCTGGTGGCTTAAAACTCATGCTGGGAGCTTGTGTGTGCATGCCTAAACTCCCAGAGAAGAATGGAGGAGAAGGGATTGTGCCATGGCCATCTCTCCTGGGGGAGGTGATTTCTCGCTTTCTGTTTCTGTCTCTGTCTCTCTGGCGAGTTCATGGCTCTATAGCAAAAAGTCTCTCCAAAACAAAGAAAAAAAGGAGGGAGGCAGCAGGTAGTGTGGTGGTTGGGGCGGCTGGACTCCTGGACCTGGCAGTTTGCTTTCTCACTTTCCTTCTTTCTTTCTGTCTCTCTTCCATCAACTTCAATAAAATAGATAATAATAATAATAATAATAATAAATGACAATGAATATATTTTTAGAAGAAGAAGAATATATTTTTAGAAGAAGAACATCATTAGTGGCTCAATGAAAACATTCAATAAAATGACAGCGAACTATTTAATTACGTCATTTACATCGGAAGAGCTCCCCACAACAAAACCAAACTAAGCAGCTAAATTATCAATGAAAAGCCTAGCTGCTTTACAAAGCAAGATATCCACAAAATCATCTGGCTAAAAGCAATAGTTACATTTCTATAAGGATTATGCTATAACACTTATCACCTACTTGCTGCATTAAACATCACTCATCAATACTGGACACATACCAAATAATACTTCGGTAAAAATAATGAAAAGAACAAAATATGCTTAATTTAATCTAAAAGTAAAATACAAACAGATCAAATAAACACACTAAACATAAGACGAATTTGGAAAGCAAAGAACAAGTAGTATTGCCATTCACTGTGTTTAGTCTCTCTCTCACAGCTTTCATATAAGAAATATTTTTGGCACTGCTCAAAAGACTGGTCAAGTGCCTAATACAGTATAAGTGCTCAACAAATACTTACGAGTGGATTTAAGAGACAAAGTCTCAGTAAATCACGGGGCAAACTGAGTTTGAATTTATGTAAGTATGTCTGAGTCAAAATTTGGGGGAAAGATTTTAAGAATGAGTGGCATCATGAGGGGAGGGAAGGCCTCTGGCACCTCTTTCACTCATTCAGTGAGTTCCCCTGAGGACTTCAAATGGAATGCCTAACAGTACATGTGCTCTTAATCTTAAGTCCCGAAGAAGGTGGCATAAACCAGGGTCTAATGTGCTAAAACTCCGAATTCCTAAGGTTTTGTTTGTATGATTCCTTTACTCATTGGTGTACGATAGGTGGCAACTTGTGGCCACTTGATTGAGAAAGTTACTGAAAGGTGACTGGACCTTCTAGACGATCAATCTTGAGTCCTGTGGCTTTCTCCTTCAAAGCACACTTAAGTGTTTTTGCAAAAGGGGGAGGAGTCAGCTCAGAACTTTTAAGCCCACTTTTTTCTTTTTTTGTCGAACTGATGACGCGAAGCCAGGCATCACGCAGAGCAGTTAAAAGTATGAGAGGCACTATCCACAAATACATAGGTGCACTCTGACAGCAAGCGGGCAAAGAAATATGGGACCCCGGGATTGAAGACTAAGGATGGAGAATGACATTAAGGACTCGGGAATTGCCCCTATCCCGTTCTTTCTTAAAATATAACTAAATTCTGTTCAACTTCCTATCGCTGCGCAAGAAAATTAGCTACTTGCCCGCCACGACACTCGCACTCCCAGCCGGACACACCTGGAGGATTAGCAGCAAAACCTCCAACTCGCGCCACAGGTTTGGGATGTGACCGCCCTGAGCGGAAGTGACGTCAAAAGGCACGCTCCGAAAGTAGGGGCGCTCAAATACCAGCAATGTAAACCCTCACGGGGTTTGAAAAAATTCCCCTGACCTCCTTTATCCCTCCGCTCCACTGTTAGGGTGATATAAAGGTTTCACCACAGACTTGCGACAACGCATTCTTAGCCCAAACTCCAAATCATTCAAATAAACTCCCAGAGAAGAATGGAGGAGAAGGGATTGTGCCATGGCCATCTCTCCTGGGGGAGGTGATTTCTCGCTTTCTGTTTCTGTCTCTGTCTCTCTGGCGAGTTCATGGCTCTATAGCAAAAAGTCTCTCCAAAACAAAGAAAAAAAGGAGGGAGGCAGCAGGTAGTGTGGTGGTTGGGGCGGCTGGACTCCTGGACCTGGCAGTTTGCTTTCTCACTTTCCTTCTTTCTTTCTGTCTCTCTTCCATCAACTTCAATAAAATAGATAATAATAATAATAATAATAATAAATGACAATGAATATATTTTTAGAAGAAGAAGAATATATTTTTAGAAGAAGAACATCATTAGTGGCTCAATGAAAACATTCAATAAAATGACAGCGAACAATTTAATTACGGCATTTACAAAAAAACTCCCCACAACAAAACCAAACTAAGCAGCTAAATTATCAATGAAAAGCCTAGCTGCTTTACAAAGCAAGATATCCACAAAATCATCTGGCTAAAAGCAATAGTTACATTTCTATAAGGATTATGCTATAACACTTATCACCTACTTGCTGCATTAAACATCACTCATCAATACTGGACACATACCAAATAATACTTCGGTAAAAATAATGAAAAGAAGAAAATATGCTTAATTTAATCTAAAAGTAAAATACAAACAGATCAAATAAACACACTAAACATAAGACGAATTTGGAAAGCAAAGAACAAGTAGTATTGCCATTCACTGTGTTTAGTCTCTCTCTCACAGCTTTCATATAAGAAATATTTTTGGCACTGCTCAAAAGACTGGTCAAGTGCCTAATACAGTATAAGTGCTCAACAAATACTTACGAGTGGATTTAAGAGACAAAGTCTCAGTAAATCACGGGGCAAACTGAGTTTGAATTTATGTAAGTATGTCTGAGTCAAAATTTGGGGGAAAGATTTTAAGAATGAGTGGCATCATGAGGGGAGGGAAGGCCTCTGGCACCTCTTTCACTCATTCAGTGAGTTCCCCTGAGGACTTCAAATGGAATGCCTAACAGTACATGTGCTCTTAATCTTAAGTCCCGAAGAAGGTGGCATAAACCAGGGTCTAATGTGCTAAAACTCCGAATTCCTAAGGTTTTGTTTGTATGATTCCTTTACTCATTGGTGTACGATAGGTGGCAACTTGTGGCCACTTGATTGAGAAAGTTACTGAAAGGTGACTGGACCTTCTAGACGATCAATCTTGAGTCCTGTGGCTTTCTCCTTCAAAGCACACTTAAGTGTTTTTGCAAAAGGGGGAGGAGTCAGCTCAGAACTTTTAAGCCCACTTTTTTCTTTTTTTGTCGAACTGATGACGCGAAGCCAGGCATCACGCAGAGCAGTTAAAAGTATGAGAGGCACTATCCACAAATACATGGGTGCACTCTGACAGCAAGCGGGCAAAGAAATATGGGACCCCGGGATTGAAGACTAAGGATGGAGAATGACATTAAGGACTCGGGAATTGCCCCTATCCCGTTCTTTCTTAAAATATAACTAAATTCTGTTCAACTTCCTATCGCTGCGCAAGAAAATTAGCTACTTGCCCGCCACGACACTCGCACTCCCAGCCGGACACACCTGGAGGATTAGCAGCAAAACCTCCAACTCGCGCCACAGGTTTGGGATGTGACCGCCCTGAGCGGAAGTGACGTCAAAAGGCACGCTCCGAAAGTAGGGGCGCTCAAATACCAGCAATGTAAACCCTCACGGGGTTTGAAAAAATTCCCCTGACCTCCTTTATCCCTCCGCTCCACTGTTAGGGTGATATAAAGGTTTCACCACAGACTTGCGACAACGCATTCTTAGCCCAAACTCCAAATCATTCAAAACTTTGCCCTTATCATTGGCCAAAGAGGCGGCATGAGTACGCTACAGGAACTACAATTCCCGTCAGGTCCCGCGGAAACTAACAGAGGATGAGGGCAAGGGGGCAAAGCACGCTGGGAATTGTAGTTAGTTCAAGCCGACAGAAGCAATCACCCCGCCTTCCGCCGCAGACGCTGGAGCAACCAGGTGTTAGGCTTAGAACCTTTTACCGCTAAGGGGAGGAGCCTAACCATTAGCAGCATGCCGCGCTTCTCCCCACATGGAGAATGAACATTTACCCTCATCCCTGTAGGGTATTATAAATACTCGCTGTAGAAATACAGATAAATACAGTTGTCTCTTAAATCTCTCCAGGTCAGTAAAAACTCCCGGAACTGCCCCACCTCGGGCTATAACTCGTGGGAAAAGGTGGCTCTTTTACAAGTGGGCAAAATGGCTGTCCTCCTGGTTTTACCATTGGTTGTATTTTGCGTCCTTCAAGGGCGGTTACTTACCTCGGATTGGTTCTTTTTCCCTGGAGGGTGGAGAAAGACTTGGCACGGCTCTCCCGCGGCCCAGGAGGAGATGAAGGGGTGGAGAGAAGGCAGGTTTTTCAAGCACGATTGGGGTGTTCTCATGTCAATCAACGAATGGCCAACCTATGATTAGTTGCCTATCCTGCAAAGAGAACTAGGAGGCGGGGCTAGTGCGTGGTGGGAAGGGGCGGGGTTCTGCCAGCCGCGGGCGGCGCCCGGGACCGGGGGCGGGTCCGGGCTGGTGATGGGGTTAATTCCCTTTCGTAAGACTCTCACTTGCACCCACCCAGCCCCGCCGTCGCCCCGCCGCGCCGCGCACCAGCCGCCTCTTCCGCCTCCTCAGTAACGCGGGTAAGAGATGTCCTCCCCTCCCCCCCGGTCCCCGGGAATAACGCGCCTCTCTCCCCTCCCCCGCCCGCCAACCGGTAGCGCTAACGGAGAAGGAGGCAGTCAGGGGACAGATGTGTGTGAGAAGGTGGCCTTCCTGCCGAGCCGTCGGCGCCCCTTGGACGTTCTGTCTCTGCCAGCCCGCCTGGAGGTCTGGTTCTGAGGGAGCCCGGCTCCCTGGCCCTCTGCTGCGGCGGTGGCTGCAGTCTCTACTTTGCGCCCACCGCCCCCACCCGGGGGCCATGTGAAAAGCAAACCCCTCGAGGCCTAGTGCAGGAGGCAGGGGAAAGGTTTCCGAGTCCCTGCCATGGCTGCTGCTGCCGCTGCTCCAGCTGCTCTTGCAGCCCCAGGGACTGGGGAACCGGCCACAGCAGGCCTGCCAGGAGCGGGTGCCGTGCGTGGTTCTCTCCGGTGGTTTAGAGCCGGTGCTCCGAGCTGCCCAGCCTTTCAGGGGAGCATTTTCAAAAAAGAAGACACTCCGAGTGGTCTGTGAGATGTAGGTACATCTTGCCTATGCACCAGAAAGAAAGCACAATGGGAATATTAAAAAGAAAGTTGAATGACTTGTCAGTGGCACGGTCCCCGGGGATCAGATTTACACACGTTTTTTTAATGCTCGAGGCTTACACTGCCCAAGAAAATCCTTGTATATTTCAAGTTTTTTTTTTAATTACTGTTTTCTTTTTTGTTATTAGGTACAAAGGAGTGCCTCTGTTCTTTGCTCTTGCTTTTATAAAAAGCGTAAATTGTTGAGTCTCATTCCCCGTGTATAATTATCCTGGGATAGCAAGTCACCTAAGTAAAAGGTGCAGAGCTGCTTCCCAAAATAATAAGATTTAGTAAATAAAAAATTATTTTTCTAATAAAATTTTCCGAGGGGTTTATCTGTGTATTAATACGAATGCAAAACATATATGTCTTTAAGGTTATAGTTTGTATAATTGTAACTTTGAATAAACCTTATGCTTTTAACTTAAATGCCATTGATTACGAGAACTTTTGAGTAACGAAAAAAAGTCAGATATCACATTATTTGACATAGTAATATCTTTGAAGTATTTAGTAGAATATCAGCATGACTGAAGTATGGTGATGAATATCTGTGATTTTTCTTTAATTTGTCTTATTTGACTATGTTTTGGGCATTCTGGGATAACATCTTCATCACAGATTGATTGAATTTTCATCTTTAAAAATACCACATTGGAGGGGACCAGTGGGTGGTGTGGTGGTTAAGGTGCTGGACAGTCCCACATGGCCAAACCAGGTTCAAATCTCAGGCTTGGTGGCTTGCTTTCTCACTTTCTCTTTCTCTCAGTCTCTCTCTGGTCTAATTAAAACAAATGAATGAATAAATAAAATTAATGATGAGTCAAATTAAAATAATAAAATATATATATCACATTGGCACCTGCAAGTGACATGGTGGTTAAGGGCACTGGACTCCCACATGGCATACCACGGTACCAGTCCCAGACCTGATGACTTGCTTTCTCATTTTTTTCTTTCTCTCTCCCCCTCTCTGGTCAGATTATAATAAATAAATAAATAAATTAGTAAGTAAATAAGTAAAGTTAAATAAAATGATTCTTTTTAAAAATTACCACACTTTGCTTTTTTGCATGGGAGAAATGCATCTTTAATTAATGATTCCAAATCTGTAGACATGTCAGTAATCAGAGGCAAAATTTTAGGCCCATTTCGAAAATTTGTTACCAGAATAAACAGGTTTTGAAGAGTATGTTGGTTTTGGGACCAGCAGTTGGTGTAATGGCTATGTCCCTGGACTCCCACGTAGAAGACCGCGGTTCGAGTCCCAGACCCAGTGGCTTAAACTCACGCCAGGCGCGTGTGCGTGCGTGCCCAAGATCCCGAGAGAAGAACAGAGGAGAAGGGATTGTGGCATGGCCATCCCCCCGGGGGGTGATTTCTCACTTTCTGTCTCTCTGTCTCTGTCTGGTGAGCGCATGTGCCCTATAGCAACCCCCCCCCAAAAAAAAAGTATGTTGGTTTTGACTGTTAGATCACTTCAGAGTCTGAGAAGACTCTTCTGACTTAATGATCTTCCATAACTAAAACACTTAGATACAAAATAGACATAGACTCACAGATTTAGAACCTGGAAGAGATTTGGATATGTGTTAAAATATAAAAAATGAAATTCCTACCCATGGAGAATGGGTCCCCTAGGATCCCTGTAAAGTATCCATAGCATACATCACCCAGCATAGTGTTTTCAGAAACTCAGTGCTTTCTGATAAATTTTATAGTAAATGCTATATAATGGCATACATAAAGCACAGAACTCATGTGCTTTATATACTGAAAGAACTAATGAAAACTAGGAGGTATCTACATTGTCTTCCTGGCTGTGGGACCCCCTCTATGTTGCACCCACCATTCCGTCACCTCATCTGTTAAGAAGGTATGATAATTAATGTAGTTGTAAGGATTAAAGGTAAAGTATATAAAGCCTCTAGCATTGTTCCTGACAGTTTGGTGTGATTAAGGGTGTGGTTAAGTATTAACTATTGTTATTTTCATGTATATCTAGAAAGTGAGTTTGTTACTGGTAGATACCAGGTTTTGCAGTCTTAGAAAGCATTCTGTTACTAAGTACTATTAATTTAATCAGGTACAGAAAAGTTCTTTACCTTATGAATTTATATGCAAATGTTTGTAAATATTTCAAATGGATTCTGTGGAATAAAAGTATTCTTGGGGGGAAAAAGGTATTCTTGGGCCAGCCCATCACTTGGTGGTTAAGAAAGTCAGATCCTATGTGGCCGACCACACAAGTCCTAGACCCAGCAGCTTGAAAAACATGCCAGGCATGTGTATGCGCATGTCCAAAATCCTGATGGAAGGGTTATGGTTTCCCATGGGAATGCTTTTCTCTCCCTCTGGTGAGCACACACATACACCCTTGGCAATTAAAAAAAAAAAAAGTATTCTCCATGTTGTAGTGGTAAGCTATTGTAATATTTTTGATGTTCTGTTTGCTGTGTTTTTCAAGATCTAGTTCATGTAGTTACTGTTCATTGTTCATCATTGTGCCACCAGGCTGCGAGTAATTGACAGTTGAATTCTTACATAGAGTTAAAATTAAGTCATTGAAATCGTTGTGACTCTATGTTGACTACAGTTTTGTTGCTGTAATTTAATTCTTTTTATTTTTTGGCTGTAATTTAATTCATATTTTTTATCAGTACTTGAATTTCTTTTCTGTCAAACAATATGCCAAATACACTGCTCCTTTCTCTCTCTGGGCACTTTGGAAAATATACTAGGTCTTCACACATAATGGTGTCCTTGGAGTTTGTACAGTAAGACAGATTTAAAGTTAGCATGAAAATAGCTTTATTAAGAAATCTTTCTGACCGTATTGCCCTGCCAGTGTTCAAGATAGCTATACTCTTGACCAATAACAAGGAGAGGTAAATAAATCTTCTAACATATATTACATTATTACATTGTTTAACTTGGGCGCCCAAGTTATTGAACCCTGTACAACTGGGTACTCCTTCAAGGAGGTCTTATGTGGCAGCAGCTAAGAGAACATTTTATAAAATCGAAATAAGCTTTTCTAAATACCAAGACATGCATTACCATGCCTTGCCAAGTAGTAAAGAGATTTTTTTTTTGAACTAGCACTTTAGAATACCTAATTATACCCATTTGAGTTAATATTAAGTTTTTTAATTTCTTAGAAATAAATAAGTAGGGAGTTAATAACATTTTTTTTTTTTTGCCTTTCTTGAAAATGTTACAATAATAAGCCCTTAAGGCCTGATGGGCTTGTAGTATTTTGTTACTATTTTTGTTTTAAGTTTATTTCTTTATCTCCTCCGTGAGTGGGAGAGACAGAGCCAGCATTCCCAACAGGATTCCACACTGTGGTCCACTCCCAGCCTCATCCATCCCTGTGTCACTGGGCAAGTGTACACTCAGGGAAGTCTCCAGAACCCTCCCATGTGGGTCAGCCCCACAGAGCATTGTGCCTTACTACTGCCACCATCCAGCTACTGTTGCTATTTTTTTTTTAAAGTTCGTTTATTTCATGAGGGTGAAAGCCTGAGAAATGGGGAGAGAGATGAGAGACACAGGCACTCTTAACAGAGTCTTACTACCCAGTTCCCCCCCCACACACACACACACCACCTTCATAGCCAGCCAGGATCATGATACCCATGCAGGAGCCCATCTCCTCTGGATATAAAGTCAAACTGGGAACTGAACCTGCTCTTCCATAGGGATCCAACATCACTGAGTGTCATCACAGTACCCCTGCACCATGACAGCTGCACTATTATTGCTATCCAAATTAGAAATTTTTGCTATTAACACTTTCTGTGATTTATTACAAATATGTTGAACAGTCCATGTGTCAAAGAAATGTGGTTACAAATGACAATGAAATTTTCAAGTAGTTCTTTCAGCACCAAACCACAGGATCAATATGCTGTCTTTATAGTCAAACTCACATATATGGGTAATAATTTATTACTTATCACTTCCTTTTCACTTCCTTTTTTTTTTTTTTTTTTTTGGAGAGGTTTTTGCTATAGGGCGCGTGCGCTCGCCATACAGACAGAGACAGACAGAGACACAGAAAGCGAGAAATCTCCCCCCAGGGGGTGGGCACGCCGTAATCCCTTCTCCTCTTGGGATCTTGGGCATACATGCACACGCGCCCGGCGTGAGTTTAAGCCACTGTGTCTGGGACGCAAACTGCGGTCAACTATGTGGGAGTCCAGCGACATAGCCATTACGCTAATTGCTGGTCCCATATTATCACTTCTAAGATAACTAAACTAAATAGACTGTTGTAAGCAAAAGAGTGTATCAGATGTTTTTCAGTATAGTAGTAAACTTTTGAAAAAATTATATCTACTTAATCTCTGGTACTGCCTGCAGTGTTTACTAATGATATAGACATGCAAATAATCATGTGTAATTGGAATTTATCAAATAAGATATTATAAATTAAATTTGCTTGTATCTGATAAGACTTCAGCATGCACATGAATATGTATCATTTTCAGAATTTAATTCACTTAGTTACTGGTTGAAATAATAGATGTTTTAATAAATCCTGGCACAAAGCTAGTTCTCCACTTATTGTCCAACACTTTTACTTCTTTCTAGATTTCAACATTTTACTACTTCTTACTTGTTCAGTGTATTCTCCATACACATCTATCAACTTAAATTTTTTCTTTTGAGTTTTGAAAGTCTGAATTTGATGATTGTTCTCATTTTGCCTTGTGAATTGTAGATTTGTAACTTTTTTCTTCACTTCTATTTGTAAGCTTACTTCTCCAGGCAAGTTATGAGGGTTTCTTGAGCCTTCTTGTTTTATAAGTATTATCAATAGATTACTTAACGTTTAAATGATAGCGCTTACAGCTCAAATAGTGTTCTTGTATATAGTTCCCTGTACTTCTTCTCGCAAAAGAAATTAAAGTACATTTCTTTTATTTTTTTCTTAGAGAAATTCAAGCCACTGAGTCTGAGACCCGAACCGCAGTTGACCATGTGGGAGTCCAATGATGTAACCATTATGCCATCTGTTGGTCCCCATTTCTTTTATTTTTGACCTTTTTTACAAGGCTATAACTTGATAATTGTCTGATTTAGGTGTTTAAAGTACTGTAACTTGACTTTCCCCAAATTTAGTTTTATAATTGAAAGATATAAATTACTTTTATGGGCTAGTTGTGCAGTTAACTTCTACACAGAAGTTCTGTAAATCTGGGCCAGCCAGTGGCATGGTGGTTAAGGCAGCTGGATCCCACATGTCTAACTTTGGAGTTCAAGTCCCACACACAGCGTCTTGAAAGCCACACCAGGCATGTGTATTTCCCAGTATCCTAAAAGGAGAGATGGAGAAAGATTACATAACCATCCCCCACCTCTTCCCTCTTAGTGAGTGTACATGCCCTGTAGCAAATTTTAAAAAGAGAGAGAAGTTTCATAATTCAAGTAAAATGTTAGATTTGTCTTAGTTTCTTTGTGCTGCCATAACAGGATATGTGAGAATGCCTAAATTACTTTAAAAAATAGAGCTTTATTTCTTATATTTCTAGTGGCTGGGATGTTCCAAGGTCAGAGGACCTGCATTTGTTAAGGACCTTCTTGCTACATCATCCCATGGTAGAAGGTGGAAGGGCAAGAGAACATGAGAGGGAAAGGAAGGGGACCAAGCTTATCCTAATGACATTAATCATTTCATAAGTGCTATGACCTGATTGCCCCTTGAGGGTTCTACCTTGCAACACCATTTGGGGATTAAGTTTTTAACACATGAACTTTAAAGGGGACTTAAACTATAGCACAGTCTCAGAAGTTTAACCAACTGCATATTTACCTTGTTGCCTTGATCTTTGTTGGAATATTTTTTTTTAAGTTTTAATATTCATGGAATCAAAATCTTCATAGTTTCCCCTTATTCTCAGGATCTATGTTCCAAGATCCCCAGTGGATGCTTGATACTGCAGTTAGTACTTGAACCCTGTTTATATATACATGCATATATACATAGTATGTGTGCGTGCACACATGGGTTTTTATCTGAAAGTTGAGATAATTACTGAATGACTAAACTGTATGCACTGGACAAAGGGATGATTAGTCTCCTAGGCAGGACAGAGAGGAACGCCATCACACTACTCAGAATGGTGCATAATTTAATACTTATAAATTGTTTATTTCTTAAAGTTTCTGTTTAATATTTTCTGACTACTGTTGAGCACATGTAACTGAAACTGCAGAGAGTGAAACTGAGTAAGGAGGGAATGTTATACATGTATGCAAAGCAATAGCTTAAGTAACCATTGGGCCCTCATTTAAAAATCATCTTGGGAATAAAGTTTGCTTATGACATAATTGCTATGTTTAAAAATAAGTGTTTGTTTTTACTGGAAACCCAAATGTCCTTCATTGAATGAATTGTTAAACTGTGATATTTCCCTTCTGTGGAATACTACACAGCAACAAAACGCTACAAACAATACACACAGTAACTTGGATGGGACCCAAAAGAATTATGCTGGGTGAAAATAGCCAATTGTAAAAGATTACATTCTGTATAGTTCCATTTATGTAACATTCTCAAAATGACAAAATTATAGTAACAACAGTTTAGTGGTTGCCAGTCATTAGAAGATGGGTTGCAGGGAGCAGTTAATGTTAAGAGTCATTGTGCTAAAACAGTGCTGTATCTTGGTTGTGATGGTTGTGCTTACATAAATCTAAATATATGTGATAAAATTACACAGACCTGCACACAGAAAGGTGTGTGTGTGAAACTGGCAAAATCTGAATAAGGTCGTGCGTTATCACAATGTCAGGTTTTTAGTTTTGATTTTTAATTAACTGTGCTAAGATAATGCCAGTGAGGGCAACTCAATGAATAGCACCTGGGACCTTTCTTTTGGGGAGCTTCCGTGAATCTATAATTATTTCTTTTTAAAAATAACATTTGATTTTATTTGTCATTATTTATTTTTAATTTGGCTAAAGAGAGAGAAAGGAAAAGTAAGAAAGCAAGCCACCAGGTCCAAGACTTGAACCTCAGTTAGCCATGTGGGAGTCCAGTACCTAACCACCACACCACCTGCCAGTCCCGCTATAATTATTTCAAAATCAGTAAGTCAAGTACAAATATTTTACATATATATGTTCCTATATAGTCTGGAGGATATATCTATTTTTAAACAAATATCTTCTGTAAAATACCATTCGTGTATTTCATAAAGTTCATTTGTGTTTGAACTTTATAATATGAACATATTTATTCTGTTAGCCATGGTCACATGCAGAGCACAATAGAAACACATCTACGTCAAATAATATTCAAGATACTGTTTCCATTTTTCGCTTTGTGTGTGTTTTCCCTAAATGCCGATTCTTTTCTCAGCCTGAATTTTTTCCCTTGCTGCTCTTTCCTTTTCCATTCCTTCTTTGTATAAACTAGAAAAAATCTGATTGGTCCTTTATATTGCTCATTGTTTGGTTACTATAGGATGATTTCGTCAAGAGGCTATGTATTATTCACCCAGCTATTTACATTTTAAGCCTATTCATTATCTGTAAGCTGAAATAGAAGATTTTATTCTATTATAATGACATAACAAGCATTACACCAGCAGGTGAGAACTAATTTGGAGGAGAGAGTAATATAAATGCTTGTTAAATTACACTGTAGGTTACCGTATGATTCTACAAGCAGTCTTCAAAAAGTTAACAGAAGATGTTTTATGAACATAAAAAAGCATGGATTTCAAAATTTTTCTCACCGAAATGAACTTGTGCTTTAATTCCGTTTTTTTCCACAAACTTCTTGAAGTTCCTTCATACGTCTTTAATAGAAAGTGTTAGATGTTTTAAAGCAGTGGGGGAGGAATGTGAACAGATCAAAGTAAAAGTGTAGATCACCAGCTTGGAAAGGATATATTTCTCATCAGTAAAATGGATAGTGCATGTTCATTTTAGTTTGTGTGTATGCTAGGGGTCCAAATTCAACCTTTTACATGCAGATACCCAGTTTTTGTCTCAATGTCGTTTGTTTAAAAGACTAGAAAAAATCTATTCTTTTTCCCCATCAACTTGTCTTGGCACCAGTATTGAAAATCAGTTCACCAAAAGAACATAGTTGGTTATTTTTGGACTCCAAATTCTGTTCCATTGATTTATATGTGTGTATTTATGCCAGTATCATTTGATTATGTAGCTTTGTTGAAGGTTTGAAATTGGGAGGTGTGAGTCCTCCAACTCTCTTCTGTTTCAAGTTTGTTTTGGCTCTTCTGGGTCCCTTTTCTGTTTGTTTACTCATTTCTTCCATACTTGCATATGAGAGAAAGAAAGGGGCACCTCTTTAGGGTCTTCATGGCACACCCTATCTCCAGCCTTAGCCAGCCTGGGTCACAAGCATGTGAGCACATCTGGTGTGTACAAAGATATCTATGGACGTAGACCCAGGAACTTCCTATGTAGGATCAGCATCACTGAACATTGTTACCTATGTATGCTGCAGCTGGATTCTGGTCCCTTTTATTTCCCTGTATAACTTAGGGTCAACTTGCAGATTTCTACAATAAAGCAAACTTGGATTTGATAGAGATTATGTAAAATATATAGGTCAATTTGGAAAGTGTTGACATTTTAATAATATTAAGAGAATTTTTTTAATAAGGCTTTTTGTTATTGTTTATTTCTTTCATGAGAGAGAATGCATAGAAGACGGGTACTCATCACAGGTCTTGTCACAACACAGTTCCATTCCCTCCATGTCCAGCTAGTCACTCTTGGATGTATATGTACCAAGTATGTTTTCAGGTCATCTTAGAATCTGAACTGCCGGGAACCAGCAGTTAGCGTAATGGCTATGTCTCTGGACTCCCACGTAGTCGACTGTGGGACGCAGTCGACTCAAGCCGGGTGCGTGTGCATGCATGCCCAAGATACCGAGAGGAGAATAGAGGAGAAGGATTGAGGCGTGACCATCCCCCCTGGGGGGTGATTTCTCGCTTTCTGTCTCTCTCTGTCTCTCTCTGTCTGTCTGGCGAGTGCACACGCCCTATAGCGAAAACCTCTCAGAAAAAAAAAAAAAAAGAATCTGAACTGCCATTAGCCGCCCGTGTGGTTTCCAGCACTGCAGGTTAGTACTACTTGCACCACTGTGGTTGGGCCAAGAAATTCTATTTAGCAATTCATTTTTAAAAGATTCACCTATTGCCTGATATCATAAATACTGTATTTTATGGAAAATAACTTTTAAAAATAAAATTTAAGAAGAATGTCATTGTTTTACATTTTTGGCAATTTCCTAAAAGTCTAGTATATCAGAAGATGATTGGGTTCTCAGATATGCCTTTGTCTTCACTCCGATTTAATCTATGGTTTTGGTTGAAATTTCTAGAAAACGCAATTTGCCTTCATACGTATATGGAGATGAAAAAGGCAGAACCTATGGGGACCAGCAGTTAGCATAATGGCTATGTCCCTGGCCTCCCATGTAGTTGACCGCGGTTTGCGTCCCGGACCCAGTGGCTTAAACCTCACGCCGGGCGCGTGTGCGTGCATGCCCAAGATCCTGAGAGGAGAATGGAGGCGAAGGGATTACGGCATGGCCATCCCCCCTGGGGGGGGATTTCTCGCTCTCTCTCTCTCTCTCTCTCTCTCTCTCTCTCTCTCTCTCTCTCTCTCTCTCTCTCTCTCTCTCTCTCTCTCTCTCTCTCTCTCTGGCAAGCGTACACGCCCTACAGCAAAAACCTCTCAAAAAAATAAATAAATAAAAAGGCAGAACCTCATGGATCCTATGAAGGGATCTTGGTGGCCACCCTCCCCACAGTGGTCCTTGGACCACACTTTGAGAGTCAGCAGAAAGAAATTTCTATTTGGCAATTCAAAAGAACTGGTTGAAAGTTACAAGTCTGCCATTTAACAACTGATGTGACATTGAGGAAGTTACTTAGCTGCTGTGTTTGAGTCTGTGTCTTCATTTGCTGTAAAGCAAGGGTAGTGGCAAATGACACCACTTTGTAGGGCTTCCATAGGAAGAAGAAAGATGATGCCTGTCAAAGTTTTAATATATAGAAATCACCAAAGAAATTACGCTGTTTTCTTTTTTTTTTTTTTTTTTTTTGCTAGAGGGTGCATACACTCACCAGAGCAAGTCGGAGAGGGAGAAGTGGTCACACCACAGTCTCTTCACTGTCTCTCCCTCCTTTCAGAATTTTGGCCACACATGCATGAGTGCCTGGCATATTTCTTGAGCTGCCTAGTCTGAGACCTGACCCTCGTGGTCAGTCGTGTGGGATCTTGCAGATTTTAGCACCAGGACATGGAGCTGGTGTTTTATTTCATTTGTATTTGTCAACCTTTTCTATATTACACAGAATTAGCATTTTTTAATGAAAGTTTACATATCAGGATATTGCTTTCACATAAATTCAACTGACTCATTGTAGTAAAAGAACATGGGCCATATTTATAGTTTTCTCTCTCTTTTTTTTTAATTGCCAGAGGGCATGCACGCTTGCCAGAGAGAAGTTCAGTCAGGGAGAGGGTAAAAGCATCACTATGCTCAGTGGGGCCTCATCATACTGTGATCCTTTTCCTCCACTTCCCCAATTTATCGGGATTTGCAGCATATCTGCATAGGTACCTGGCATGTTTCTCAAGCCACCCAGGCCAGGATTTGAACCTTAGTCAGCCATCATGCTCCCTTAACCACTAGGCTGTGAGACCAGCCTGATACAGTTTTCCATTATGCATTCTTTTAACTACAAATGGTAGTGACCATGTAAAGGGAAAAGAAGGGCAAACAATTTTAATTAATTAATTAAAATAATTCCTCAGAAATTAGGGAGTAAAATTAATGCCTTTAACACTATTTGTCACCTACCCCAGTCTTGCTATTGAAGAATGAAGTAAACTACAGAAATTATGCTTTTAATTAGAGAACAGTGCTTTAGTACACATTTTTCCTCTTATAATTAATAAAATAAAATTTAAATAACTTTTAAATCCTTAATGATTTCATAACTGAGCCAAGTATATAAAATTTTAAAAAGTAAACTCTTGCTACCAGACTACATTATTATAGTGATGTCCTTAACTTTGAAGTAAAACTAGAGTGATCCATTTGTTACTGAACAGGCCATTGTAGAATCACTCAACATCCATGCATTAAATGCTTATTGAAAATTTAACTGTGTACCCTGTACTGGCTATATAAAACAGAGACCTTGCCCTCATGAATTTTATTTTCTAGCAGGTGAGGCAAAGAAATGGAATACATATAAAATACAGTATTTTATGTCACAGCAGTAATGTGCTGCTCAAGAGAAGCGGAGTTCTGGGGCTTGGGATGGGGTGGGGTTCAGAAAAAATGACAGGCATAAGGATATAGTTAAACAAGGCAAATAGGTTGTGGAATGGTATGCCACAAGGGAGTGGGGGCAGGGAAGGCATTGCCAATTTTATATGTGTGTACGTATATGTACACATATTTATACCTAATAAGATTGAAGGTGTACAGTATAATGTGATGTTCTTTGTTGGAGACAATGAATATGGTAATATGCCTGGTTACGACTCATCACATGCATGCTTTGAAAATCTATATAGTACCCCACAAAGATGTACAACATACATAAATAAGAAATTATATACTAAATACAAATAAGTAAATATATACATAAATTAATTAGTTAATGGGAGGCTGGATCCTGTATGTTGACCGTTATTCGGATCCCCAGCTTGAATAGCCTGAAACAGAGCAGGCATTCACACAAGTGTCCAAGATCCATTGGCCTGGAGGACTGGAGAACGAGGCATGGTCAGACCTTATGGAGAACACTGCCTTCTCCTTTTTTTCCTCTCTCGCTTGCTCCCTCATACATGTGGGCTCTATCTTGAATTAAAAAAAAAAAAAAGTAAAAAAAAACAAAAACAGTTGGAGGGTTGAAATGATAAAGTGTTTCAATGGAATATATAGTACCTATTTCAGATGGGATATTCAGGGAAAGACATCTGTTGACTTGTGAGCAACCACCCGAATAAAGTGAGGAAATAATACATAAGACATAAAGGTTGAAGTAATAGGAAGTATAAAGGCCATGAAATGGGGACATAGTTCTAGAAAGTTGGAAATACATTTATTTACTGAAGCTTAGCAGTGATTTTTGGAAGATAAGATTGATTTAAAAAAACAAGTACATAAAGAACACTTGCAGATGTGGCTGTCAGCTAGGTGTATTTTTTTTAAAGAATTATTTCATTGAACTTTATTTTACTTATATTTATTTTAATTTGACCAGAAGGGACATAGTGAGAAAGAGAAAGCAAGCCACCAGGTCCTAGACTCAAACTGTGGTCAGCCACATGGGAGTCCAGCTCCCTTAACCACCACACCACCTGCTGACCCATGCTAGGTATATTTTAAAGCTAGCTAAATCCCTCCCACAGAAGAGCCTCTTTGTCCCAAATGTAGTGAATTTTAAGACACACAACGTTTAAACCCAATTCTTGAATTGCCACAGAGCACAGATTTCCTATCTTTTCTATGCAAAATCCAAAGATGCAATTGTTTTTCTGAAACAAAATTACCTTCGTTTATATAGGCTAAATCTTACGTCGGAATGTGAGAAGTCATCTATTTCAACCTCACTATCTAGTCTAGCAGCAGTCACGTAGGCAATTTTTCCTAAAGCTGCTTTTCTTTTGCTTTCTTCCAAGATATAAGAATGGGGGCAAGGGCAGTAACCCAGTTTGTGCCTCTGCAACAAGCTTGTGTACATGTCTGACATGACAGAAAAATTAGACAGATAACCATCTAGTCCTTGCTCAAACTCTTCTATAACAAGAGTGCATTCCTAAGCAGCTTTTGTCTCTACATTGCATGTCTTTTGTTTCAAGGTCTTCATATTACCAGACAACACTTTTCCTTTCCTTTCCATTTTTTCTTTATTTTTTTTTCTTTTAAAATTTGTTTTAGAGCATGTTTGCATGCCAGAAAGAGAAGGAGAGAAAGCACCCCTTGGGAATGGACGTGCCTCAGTCCCTGCTCTTTTTCTCCTTTCCGGACTTTTGGCATGCATGTATGTGGAGTCAGGTCCAGGGCTTGAACTGCAGTCTTCCATGGGGGATCTAGCCATCTTAACCACCATTACCACCAGCTGCTAACCCTGTTTTTGTTTTTCTATTTAATGTAGAAAGGAAGGGCTTAAGCAGGGAAAACAATTCAGCTGATTCCAGACACAAGTGAAATGTTATTATTAAGATGGATCAATGTCAATATTACCTGTCTTGGGACCAGCAGTTAGCATAATGACTATGTCGCTGGACTCCCATGTAGTCGACCGCAGTTCGCGTCCCGGACCCAGTGGCTTAAAACTCACACCGGGCACGTGTGCATGTGTGCCCAAGATCCCAAGAGGAGAATGGAGGAGAAGGGATTGCGGCGTGACCATCCCCCCTGGCGGATGATTTCTCGCTTTCTGTCTCTCTGTCTGGCAAGTGTACGTGCCCTATAGCACAGTTCTCTTAAAATACATACATACATACATATATATATATATGTATACACATACATACATACATACATATGTATGTATGTATATATTACCTGTCTTTTGCTATTCCCCCAACTAGAGAAACTAAAGTAAGGATAGGAATGAGAGACTTTCCCTGCCCAGGCCTAAGAGCCTTCTGCTTGTCCTAGTTGTCCTGAAAAGGAGGGGTGGAGGTACCCTGTAATATCCTCACTAGGTCCTTATCTCTCCCTTATACTCCCCCTAGCTGTTAAGCATCCTTTTTTATATCTTTGTGATTTGGGACTTTTGGCTTACTCAAGGTTGTATGACCACAGGAAAGAAATGTTTTAAATGCTTCTTTTTTTTTTTTTTTTTTTTTTTTTTTTTTTTTGTGGTTTTTTATGTGCGCTTGCCAGAAAGACAGACAGAGACAGAGAGACGGGAAGTAAGAAATCATCCCCCAGGGGGATGGCCACGCCACAGTCCATTCTCCTCTTGGGATCTTGGGCACGCACGCACACGCGCCCAGTGTGAGTCCCAGTCCAGGACTTGAACCGTGGTCGACTGCATGGGAGTCCAGCGACATAGCTATTACGCCAACTGCTGGTCTCTTAAATGCTTGCTTGCTTTCTTTTTCTTTTTTTTTTTTTTTTGAGAGGTTTTCGCTATAGGGCATGTGCGCTCACCAGTCAGACAGAGAGAGACATAGAGACAGAAAGCGAGAAATCACCCCCCAGAGGGGATGGTCACGCTGCAATCCCTTCTCCTCCATTCTCCTCTTGGGATCTTGGGCACGCACGTACACGCGCGCCCAGTGTGGGTTTTAATCCACCAGGTCCGGGACGCGAACCACGGTCGACTACATGGGAGCCCAGCGACATAGCCATTATGCTAACTGCTGGTTCCCTTAAATGCTATTTTTAAAACAACTTTTTAGGCCCTGCCGTACTAGCTCATGCTACCAAGATGCTATTCTCCCAAGGCTGGGACCACAGGGAAGTCTTGCATTCAATTCCCACTTCAGCCTAAAGGCTTGGGAGGGAAAGCATGGTTGCATGCAACTGTAATCCCAGTGATTTCAGGAGACCTGGGCAGGAAGATTATGAACCCACATAGTGAGATTGTGTCTGAAAAGGAGCCAGTGTGGTGGCACACTACACCATGAATATAGTCCCAGCTGGGAAACTGAGGCAAGAGAATTGTCATGTAGTAAGACGCTGTCTTTTTTTTTTTTTAATTTTTATTCTCATAATAATCTTCTTTCTATTACATTGGATTACATATAACTTTACAGTGTATTGGGAACCAGCAGTTAGTGTAATGGCTATGTCGCTGGACTCCCACGTAGTTGACCGCGGTCCGCGTCCCGGACCCGGTGGCTTAAAACTCACGCTGGGCTCATATGCATGCATGCCCAAGATCCTGAGAGGAGAATGGAGGAGAAGGGATTGCGGCGTGACCATCCCCCCTGGGGGGTGATTTTTCACTTTCTGTCTCTGTCTGTCTGTCTGGCGAGCGCACACGCCCTATAGTGAAAATCTCTCCCAAAAAAAAAAATCTTTATGTATTACATTGCTTTTTCAAAAGGGAATACCATGCATGTCAGTCAATACAGAGACATTAATCTCCCTGCTTCATCATTCAATAACTTTTCTATGTTTTTCCCTATCATTGTTATTATTCTAATTATTTTTTAAAACCGTCAATCACTATTTCTCATTTTGCTTGTAAAAAGACATTACCCATAATGAAATACTTCTCAGACCAATCCAGTTGAGAATACTATACATGTCATCATCAACAGGTAATAAGCCATATCTGTTTCTCACTAACGTCCTGCCTCTCTATTGTTCTCTTGCTATCTTTCTCTATCCTCTTCTCTTCATGAGACGCTGTCTTTTAAAGAAGCACCTATTTTGAGACCATTTTTATGAAAAATCAGGTTGATTTGAAAATGGTCAGATATAAGTGTTTGGCTCAAGTAATTGTGACCACTTCTGCATCTTTTCTCTTTTTTTTTAGGTTCATTTTGATTTGTTGTTTGTTTTTCGCTGTAGGGTACTGTGCTTGCCAGAGAGAGACACAGGGAAAGTGAGAAATCACCCTCATGGGGGGGATGACCACACCTCAATCCCTTTTTTATTCTCCCTTGGGACTATGGGCACACATGCACATGGGTCTGGCGTAATTTTTCAAGCTGATGGGTCTGGGACACAAACTGTGGTTGGCCATGTGGGAATCCAGTGCCTTAACCACCATGCCAGGTGCTGACCTGTCATCTTTTGAAGTCAAATGTATTTCATGTTTATGTTCAACATCTTGTCAGACCGTTTTTTGTGGGGAGGGGGCAGAGAGAGAGAACAAATATAGAAAACTGAACCAGTCTAGAATTTACTAGATTTCTAAAATTAAGTTTTCCGAAGTTTTTCATGTTTTAATAACTTTTAAAAATTAAGATAGTGTAAAAGTCAATTGGTACATTCAGTTTGTAACAGGTTATGAATTTCTTGTTTTAGTATTAGGATTCATGAGTCATTTGAAGAGAATGTTCCTAGTACCAAAAGTCAAGTAGTTCTTTCATTTCTTTTTAATTTGCTATAGGGCAGTGTGCTTGCCAGAGAGAGAGAGCGCCCAAGAAAGGTTGCTTAGGTAATAAACCTTTTGAAACCTTATATGCCTCTCTAATTCTGATATACCTGACTGTATAGAATGCTAAATTCAAAATCATTTTCTCCTTGTACTTAGGCATATCACTCATGTCTTCTAACACCTGATTGCTGTTGAGACACCAGCTGCCAGCCTGGTTTTTTTTTCTTTTTTTTTCATTTTATTTTAAAAGATATTTTAGGGACTAGCAAGTGGCATATTGGTTACGTCACTGGACTCCCACATAGTCAGACTGCTATTTGAGTTCCAGACCCAACAGCTAAAAATTCATGCTAGGTGTGTGTGCGTGCATACCCAAAATACCAAGAGGAAAGTAGAGGAGAAGGGATTGTGGCGCGCCCTCCCCCCCCCGGGGGGGGTTATTTCTCATTTTCTGTCTGTCTCTCTCTGTCGAGCACATGGGCCCTGTTGCATAATCTCTTAAAAAAAAAAAAAACACAAAATTTGATTGCCCTATTTGCTTTATTCCACATCTATTTAACGATCCATCCTTTTAATATATGTTTTTAAGTAAGCTGAAGTTACTAGTATACACTTTACCCCTAAACACCCCAGTATGAATATTAACTAGTGTTTAATATTTGATTTTTTCAAAGGTAGATATGCACACAGAAAAATGCACAGATAATAAATATATCATTTGGAGAACTTTTGACATACTGTATACATCTGTATAAACCTTATATCCATTAAGATACAAACATTAGTATTATTGGGGCCAGCAAGTGGCCCGATGGTTAAGGTGCTGGATTCCCACATGTCTGACTGCAGTGTTTGAGTGCTGGACCTGTTGGCTTCAAAATCACACTGACTCATGTACATACTTGCCCAAAATCCCAGGAGGAGAATGGAAAAGTAGTAGTGTGGAGTGGTCATCCCCCAACACCCCAAGAGCAGGCGGCAATTTCTCACTCTCCTTGTCAGTGTCTCTGTCTCTATTGAATGTATGTGCTGTATGGCAAAATCCTGAAAACAAGCAAAGAAGAAGACATTACCATCACACCAGAACGTGCCCCCATTCTCTTTCCCAGCCAGCTCCCACTCCACCCTCATGCCCTAAGAAGCAAAACCAAAAGTTGTTAGTCATTTTCACCTTATACTTGCCTCTTCTAGCATTTATATAAATTTTTAAAAGTCATGTAACATGTACTCTTATATAAGGATTTTCAGATACATGGTATCAGATGTATTCAATTTGTTGCCTTTTTTTCTTACAGAATGTTACAGTATAAATGCACAGTTCATTTTTCCATTCTGTTGATGGCTGCCTGTACTGTTCCTGTTTAGTTGTTATAAAGAAAGTTATGTTACTCAAAAGAGTATTTGAGAATAAGTTTTAAATCTTCAAGTAAGAAACACTTGACATGATAGTGCTGCACAAAAATCCATTTATTGATCCTTCATTTCTTCTTTTCTAGTTCTTGAAATTTCTTCAGTTAATGTGAAATTAAGTCAAACTTAGTTGAGAATACTGTGCCATTTTATGTAAGGGACTTAAGCATTTATGGGGTTTGGCATCCTTAGTTGGTCCTGGGACTAACTAGTCCTCTATGGATACCGATGGATAACTGTATGCACAAGGTTAAGCAACCATCACCAAAACCTAATTTTAGAACATTTTATCACTCCAAAAAGAAACCCTATTCCCATTAGTAACTTACTCCATGTTCTCTCTCTTCACCATCCCTAGGCAACTACTGCTGTACTTTATGTCTCTATAGATATTTGCCTATTCTGTACATTTCATATCTATGGATTCATATACTGAATCATCTTCTTTCACTTTGTGTAATGTTTTCAAAGTTTATTCTTTTTTATGGCAGAATAATATCTCATTGTAAAAATATACCACAATGTCTTTACCTATTAGTTACTTGAAGGATATTTGGATTGTTTCTAGTTTTGATTAATATGACTGTCACTGCTGTAAACATTCTCATACAAGTTTTTGCATAGATGTATATTTTTATTTCTCTTGAATGTATACCTAGGAGTGGAATTACTGGATCAAATGGTGACTGTTTAACATTTGAGAAACGGCCAACTGTTTTCCACATGGTCAGCCAGGTGGGAGTCCAACACCTTAACCATCACACCACATGGCCCCCTAAGGCTTAGCTTTAAGCCATAGTGGAGAATTAGAAAGGTACTGATTCATAGTGTTTCCAAACTTACCTGATAGAGTACTCACCAATTTGCCTGAAATGATCCCCATTTATCCCAGTTGTACTATAATATTACTCTCTTGGACTAAGACATGTACCCTAATTTGATCAATAAAATTTTTGGCCACTGTACTGACAAATGACTTATAGTACTTTTTAAATACACGCTTACTATGCCAGCAAGTGGCATAGTGAGTGGTTAAAGTGCTGTTCTCCTATGTGGTCAACTGCTGTTCAAGTCCCAGCAACTTGAAACTCATGCCGGCTGCGTGTGCAGGAGTGTCCAAAGTCCCGAGAGGAGCATGGAGGGAAAGGGATTGCAGCATGGCCACCCGTTTCGAGTGTGATTTCTCAGTTTATCTCTGTCCCAGTGAGCTCACACACCCTCTTACAAAAATCTCTCTAATAAATAAATATGCACTAACTACTAAATCAGAATCTCCGATAAAAGGGTCTAGAAATACATTTTTTAACAGTCACTTATAGTATATTCTAGCATAATGCTGGTATTACTCTGTAACCTAAAACCCATTGTCATTGTTTCATTGGGATGGTAACTCCCAAGTCAGAATCGGGAGGTGGGAGGGGCAGATGTTGGTACAGTGGTAATGAAGCTGTACCCTCATGGATCTATTTTTTTAATTGCCTGAGGTGAAAGACTTTGTCAGCTTGATAATACCGTGCATACCTTTGTACTTAATAGATTTTGTGGGGTCCAGAAGGTTGCATAGCAGTTATGTCTCTGTACTCTTACATGTCCTAGACCTGGAGGCTCGACACTCAGGCCAGGCAAGATTCAGGAGGAAAATGGAGGAGAAGGAATTGTGGTGAGGCCATCCTCCCTAGGTGGTGATTTCTCACTTTCCCTCTCACTATCTCTGTTTCTCTCTATTTCTCTCTCTCTCTCTCTCTCTCTCCTCCTTCCTCTCTCTCCAGTGAGCACAAGCACAGTAAAAAAAATTTTAAATAGATTTTTGTAGATTTGGATGTGATTATGATATTATGTATTGACTTGAGAATAGTAGAGGTGAGTTCTAGTATATTCCAGTATTTAGTAACATATTTAGAAAAGGAAACATTTACATGTATGCAGACATACTCAACTGGCATCTTAATATCTGGTGGAGGGATACCTTTGTCAAATAAACTGATAGCCCAGGTGTTATTAACCTGATGTTGACAGCCCAGTTAATGCTAATAACTACTTGGCAGTCTCAACACTGGCATCAAATCAGTTTAGCCATGAACTGTTTTTATCCTTCTTGATATTCTTATTTTTTCCTCTTGACTGAGGTATAGCTTCAGGGCTGTTTGTAGTACTTGAGTTTCTACTTAGTTAGAATTGATTTTCAAAACTCTATATTAATTAATAGTCAACTGTAGGAAGAATTGATAATGTAATTATAATGATAAACAGACTCTCTTGGTATGCTTTTGTTACATCAAGGCACATAAAAGAATTACCTTACAGAGAATCTTTTCAGAGTGATAGCTAGCCATATTCTTATTACCATATCTCTTTCTTTCCCAGAATAACCCCCCTCATTGCTCACATTTCATCGAGGCTATATTATGACCTTTAGTTCTTTTTCTCTTTCTTTTTTTTTTTTTTTAAATATTGCTAGGGGGTGCATGAGCTCTCTGGAGACAGAGAGAGGAAAGGCAAGGCAAGAAAACACTTCCCTTCCTCCCTCCCCATGGAGCCACAATCCCTTCTCTACTGTTTCTACCTCCTTTTAGGGAGTTTAGATATGTGTGCATATGTGTGCATGCACACACACACACACACACACACACACACATACACAGCATGCTTTTCAAGCCACTAGGTCTAGGACTCTTAACATGTGATCGGCCATGTGTGATCCAGCTACTTTAACCACCTGGCCACAGGCTGGCCCAGCCTTCAGTTCTAAATTACCTACATGGTCCCTTTCATATGCTTTTCTGGAGATGTGAGTATTGTTAAAAGAAGATATAGAACTAAGCAGACTTAACCTTTTTATAAATGTCTGCTTTGAATAAGATTGTATTGTAGCCCTTCTCATTAACTTTTTGTGTTTCTAGGATTTACATTTATAGTTGGCTTTTCTCTTTAAGTCCCCTTGCCATCTCCTACCCTTTATTTCACAAATGAATTTTTCTCTTCTCTCTCTCTTTTTATTTTTTTGGAGAGGTTTTTGCTATAGGGTGCATGAGCTCACAAGAAAGACAGAGACAGAGAGATAGAAAGCGAGAAATCACTCCCCAGCGGGGATGGCCACACCACAATCCCTTCTCCATTCTCCTCTCGGGATCTTGGGCACACACGGCCATGTACCTGGTGTGAGTTTAAGCCACCTGATCCGGGACTCAAACCGTGGTCAAATACATGGCAGTCCAGCGACATAGCTATTATGCCAACTGCTGGTCCCTCTTTTCTCTCATTGAGACCACTTAATATGATAAAAGGTCATCCATTTAGCCTTACATATATAGTGTACCTTCAAAATATGTTTCATTACTCACATCTTTTTTTTTTTTTGCTTTGCTTGCTTGCTTGCTTGCTTGCTTGCTTGCTTGCTTTAGACTCAGGTGAAGCGATTCCTGTCTTTAAATTGGTCTCTTATCTTGCCCCATATAATGGGTTGTCAGAAATGTTATTAAGTATTTTTCTATACGAATTGCGGTAGGACTATTCTGATGACCCAATACAAAAATCAACTTTAAATGAGTTTACTTTAACAGGGATCCAAACAGTAGGGCAACTTTAAAATACAATACTTGGGTCCGGCAGGTGGTTTGGTGGTTAAGGATGCTGGACTCCCACATGGCAGACCATGGTTTGAGTCCCGGACCCCCCTCCCCCCCCACACACACACACACTCACTCTCCCCCCCCCAGTCAAATTAAAAATAAATAAATAATGTTAAATAAAATAATTCCTAAAAAAATAAAATAACAATGCTTAATGAGGCTTGCTCACATGGGGAGACCTCCCTGTGTATGTCATGAACTGATGCCCATGATCAAGGGCTGGCTTAAGTAAGGGGTAGATTGTGACATCAAGGTCCTGTTGTGAGTATTTTCTTACACCACCTGCTGGCCCCTCTGAGTTTTGTTTTCTTTTTTTTTTTTTTTTTGGACAGATTTTTGCTATAGAGCACATGCACTCATCGGAGAGATAGAGACAGAAAATGAGAAATCACCTCTGGGTGGGGGTGCTGGCCACACCATAATCCCCTCTTCATTCTCCTCTTGATATATGGGCATGCATGCATGCATGCACACACACACACACCCAGCATGATAGTTTTAAGCCACTGGACCTGGAACTTGAACTGCAGTAGACTATGTGGAGTCCAGTGACATAACTGTTACACCATCTGCTAGCCCCCCAAATGAGGTATCTTAATAATTTTTAAGGATATATTTCAGTAGTGTTAAGTGCATTAATATTATATAATCAATCTTTTCATTGTGCAGAACCAAAGCTTTCTGCCCATTAAACAGTAAATTCCCATTTCTTTCCCTCCGTAGCTCCTGACAGACAATCAGTATTCAATTTTCTTGGAAGAAATAAACTTTAAAAAAAAATAGATTTAAAAGTAAGACCTGAAACCATAAAACTAGAAGAAAACAGAGCAGAAGCTTCTTGACATCGGTCTTAGCAATGATTTTTTTAAAATGTCACCAGAATCATGGACACATAAAGCAATAATCAACAAGTGAGAATATATCACACTTGTTTCTTCACATTAAAGGAAACAGCCAACAAAATAAAAAGGCAGCCAATGACTTAAGAGAAAATATTTTCAAACCATTCACTTTATAAGTGGTTAATACCTAAAATATATAACAACTCAATAGCAAAAAGGGAAAAAAAATGATGACTCAGTTTAAAAATGGACAAATTCAATAGAAATTTTTCCGAAGAAGACAATAGTAAAAAAAATGAAAAGAGAGGCCGGCAGATGGTGTGTGTGGTGGTTAAGGCGACTGGACTCCCACTTGACTGACTGCAGTTCAAGTTCTAGACCTGGCCCCTTGCTTTCAATTTCCTTCTGTCTCTTTCTGGTTAACTTCAAAAAAATAAAATTAAATAATGACAATGAATAAAAATTAAAAATTTTTAATTTTTAAAAAGATATATGAAAAGATAATATCGCTAATTATCAGGAAAATGAAAATTAAAACTACAGTGAGATAATCACCTCACATCTTTTACAGAATGGCTATTATCAAAAAGTCAAAGGAAAGCAATGGCAAGAATTTGAAGAAAAGCAACCCTTGAACACTGTTGGTGGGAATATATATTGGTATAGCCATATGGAAAAATAGGATAGCATTTTTTCAAAAAATGAAAATTAGAACTACCATATGAGCTATCTTAATAATTTTTAAGAGTATATTTCAGTAGTGTTAAGTAACATTTGTATTATATAATCAATCTTTTCATTGTATAAAACCAAAGCTTTCTACCCATTAAATAATAAATTCCCATTTCCTCCCTTCCCTAGCTCCTGGCAATCAGTATTCAACTTTCTTTCCCTGAATTCGACTTCCTTGGGTACCTCATAAAAGTGGAGCCATATAATATTTGCCCTTTTGTGACTTGTTTAATGTCTTCAACTTTTATGCACACTGTAGAGCAGGTCAGAATTTATTTTCTTTCAAAGGCTAAATACTACTCAATTGTACCTCTTTATTGCATTTTGATTTTACATTTATCCATGATGGAAACTTAAGATTACTTCCCCTTTTTCTGTTGTGAATAATATGCCAGACAGGCACAGACAGAGACATAAAGCGAGAAATCATTCCCCAGGGGGGATGGCCATGCCACAATCCCTTCTTCATTCTCCTCTCGGGATCTTGGGCACACATGCACATGTGCCTGGCATGAGTTTAAGCCACCAGATCTAGGACTCAAACCACGGTCGACTACGTGGGAGTCCAGCAACATAGCCATTACGCTAACTGCTGGTCCCAAACAATACTTTTTAAGAACCCATATTATTTCTTGGCACATTAAATGTGTAATATGTGTAACCATAATAAAAACCTAAAAGTAGATACTTTATAAAGTAATCATAAATGAAGAGTACTGGTATCTTTTCTTTTAAAAACAATAAAAACTTTTTGCTACAAGTAGACTTACATATCATATAGCTTCAAGGTATTTTCAGAGGACAGTTAAACATACACAAATTACTCATGTTATTATGAAGAAATTATTTTTCAGTCACGTAGAAATAAACCAGTTTAAAAGTACAGTGAAATTAGATTCTTTATTTTATTTTATTTTTTTTTTGCTTTGGTGCATGTGTTCAGAGAGAGGAGGGAGAAGGAGAAAGCACTCCCCAGTTGACTATGGTGATGCTATAATTCTTCTTCATTTCTCTACCCTGTTGAGATTTGGGGCATGCACACACAAAGGCCTGGTGTCTTTCTTTTTCTTTTTTTAAATGCCAGACTCTGTTTGCTCATCAAGAGGAACAGAGAAAACATCCCCCGTTTGGGGGGCGGGGATCATGCTACAATATGTTCTCTTCCATAATTCTTTTTCGTGATTTTGGACACACATGCACAAACACTTCTTTTCAAGCCACCCAATCTCAGTTGAACCATATGGTCTGCCATGTGGGATCTATGCATCTCAGCCACCTGGCCATGGGCTGGCCCCTGGTATGTTTTTCAAGTTGTGAGGCCAGGATTAAAACCATCAGTTGGCCATTTGGTACCCCCCTCCCTTAACCACCAGGCCGCAGGGTTGGCTCAGACTTTTCAGGCTAATTTAAATTTTGTCTTACTATATGAAGTAGTGGTTCATTTGGTTTTTAATTTCTTATATTCCCAGAAAGAGAGATACAGAGACAGGTACACCCAATAAGGTCCTACCATGCTACAATCCCCCAAACCCTGCCTTCCAGCTTGCCAGAATCATGGACATGCTCACTGTGCTCAGGACAACACAGGATCCAAACTCTGGCCTTCCCATATCGCTCTAGCATTGTAGAGCAGCACCCTACCACAATCTTATCATCTGTACAACCCCAGCTAAGCCATATATATATAGTTCTTTTGGGTTTTGTTTTTTGTTTTTTGGGTTTTTTTACTTTTTTTTTTTTTTTATTGGAGAGGTTTTTGCTATAGGGTGTGTGCACTTGCCAGAAAGACAGAGAGACAGAAAGCAAGAAAGTACCCACCAGGGGGGATGGCCACACTGCAGTCCCTTCTCCTCCATTCTCCTCTCTGGATCTTGGGCACATATGACCGGTGTGAGTTTATGCCACCCGGTCTGGGACTTGAACTGCATTTGACTACATGGGAGTCTAGTGACATAGCCATTACACCAACTGCTGACCCCAGCCATATATATAGTTTTAAAGAAGCTCTATAAACTTATCATTTGAGTTTCCCAAATTCCAACTAAGTCATAATAAGGTTAAAGTGTTAAGAATCTAATACTGATCCTAAAATCCTGATACTCATGTCAGCTAACCCATTTTATAAATATTTTGGTATACACATCTGGGATAAGTTTAGTGTTTCTCTAAAATTCCTTTTTTTTTTTTTTTTTTTTTTAAGAATTTTTTTATTGGGGATGGCAAGTGGCATGGTGGTTGTGGGCTCTGGACTCACATGGCCAACCATGGTTCCAGTCCCTAGTCTGGTGACTTGCTTTCTCACTCTAGTCAAATTAAAATAAATAAAAGTAAATAAAATAATTTTTTAAAAAAGATTTCATTTAATTTTATTCATTTATTTATTTTAATTTGACTAGAGAGGGACAGAGTGGGTGGGGGTTGTGGGGTGAGAAAGCAAGCCACCAGGTCCGGGACTTGAACTACAGTCAACCATGTGGGAGTCCAGCGTCCTCAAACATCACACCACCTGCTGACCCCAAAAATCTTATAATTTTTATCACCAGCCTTTACATTTTTATGTTTAGCAGTGCTGTATAAATGATTTTGTATTGGGGGGAAATAGCATTTGCCCAAGTATAAGGCAGTATGTAGAGATACTTTCTATAGGGCATATGTGCTCACTGGAGAGAGACCAGGCTGAGAAGAGAGAGAATGCAAGCCCGAGACGCATCCTTGGAAGAGATGGCCACATTGCAGTCCCTTCTCCATTCTCCTCTCTGAATTTTTGGCACACGGTGTGTGGGTGGCATGGTTTTCAAGCCACCAGGTGCAGGACTTATATGACATTTGGTCATGTGGGGGATAGCCACCGTTACTACCAGTTTCCTGAGACTTTTTTTTTTTTAAGGACTATTATATCTTGTCTTTAATTTGCCAGAAAGACAGGAGAGCGACAAGGGGCAGAGCAGAAAATCACCCCACCCACGTAGGGAATGGTCACACTACAATCTCCTCTCCTCCATCTTTCCCTTATTTCAGAATATTGGGCATGCACACACACTGCCTGTTGTGTTTCTCAAGCCACCAAGTCTGGGATTCAGTGAGGTCAGCAATGTGAGATTGAGCCACCTTATCTACCAGGCCATGGGCAGCCCTAAACTATTTCTTCAAAAGAACCTCTGCTTACATTAGTTTCCATTGATTGCACAGACAGGGATAGTTTATAAGCCAAACTGTGTGATCACTATGAAGATCCCAGCCTTGTTTTCCTCCTTTAAAATGTTCATAGCAGTACCAGTAGGAATCATAGTACATGCAAAAGGCATTTTTTTTGAGAGAGAGAGATTTTCGCTATAGGGCGCGTGTGCTCGCCAGACAGAGAAACATAGAAGAAAGCGAGAAATCATCCCCCCAGGGGGGATGGTCATGCTGCAGTCTCTTCTCCTCAATTATTCTCCTCTTGGGACCTTGGGCACGCACGCACACACGCCCGGCATGAGTTTTAAGCCACTGGGTCTGGGACGTGAACTGCGGTCGACTGCGTTGGAGTCCAGCGTCATAGCCATTATGCTAACTGCTGGTTCCTGGCTTTTTTTTTTTTAAGAGGTTTTTGCTATAGGGTGCGTGCCATTACACTAACTGCCAGTCCCACAAAAGGCCTTTTGACAGAGCAAGAAGTAAACTCAAAAACGTATGTAAGGCAGGGCTATGTCCTTTCCTCCTCCATCACCTTTACTAAACTATGAATTTTTAAAGCATTGTCATGGATTGAATTATGTCTCCCTAAAATTCATGCTGAAGTTCTAAACAATACATATCCATCAGCTGATGAATGGATAAACAACATTTATTATACCCAGACAGTGGGATGTGTATGATGATAAAAAGGAATGGAGTACTGATACATGCTACAACATGGATGGACCTTGAAAACATGCTAAGTAAAAGAAGCCAGCACCATAGTGCAGTGACATTGTGCTGTACAAATGATCTGGATCGCATGGCAGCTTCCAGTTTTAATCTCATGCTTGTCACCCTGAAACATGCTGGGCACTCACGTTACTGCCCAGAATCCTATGGGTTGGGAGACTCTAAGAGAGGAATCATGACATGACCAGACCCCGAGGAAGGTGCTTGTCTCTCTCTGGCTCTCACTCTCTTGCTCTCATGTGCACACACATGAGCTCTGTCATGAATTAAAAATGAAGACAGTCATTAAAGACATATACTGTATAATTTCTAGTATATGAAACATTCAGCATGGGCAAATTATATATAGTAATACAAAGTATATTAATGGTTGCTTAGGTTATGAGGGTGAAGAAGATTAAGTAGTCATAAATGGGAACGGTGGGATTGCTTTTGAGGATAATGAAATGTTCTGAAATTGATTGTGGTGAAGTTCACACTACGAATGTACTAAATGCCATTAAATGGCTTTTATACCACTTAGTGGTATACATACTATATGGTCTGTGAATTTTTATCCCAGTAGATCAGTTTTTTTAAAACACACATATCCACACTATAAACTAATAAAACCATCAACTAGTCCTACAGGTAATTTGTGATCGGGAGGGATAGAGTTGGTTGAGTGACCTTTTTAAATACATGTGCTGTATGTTGGGGCCTTTGGTTAGCTCTGTGTATGAATACATGATTAAAGGACTTTGGTTCCACCTTAGTTGGAGAATCATTCATTGTAACAAAATAAAAATTGTCGTTTTGAAGCAGTACTCATTAGAATTAAGATAGGAAAGAAAAAACCCTACTAAAAATCTTCTATGTATATTGTCTAGGTCTTACAATATTATTAACTACCTCTGTACCTAGATCTTAATACTGTAACTTCCTTTAGAGATGTATTTATTTTATGCCTACTTGTAGGAAAGGTTTGAAGTTTCACGAGCAGAAGACACAGACTGAAATCTTGGATCATAAAGCCTTTTACTTAATGACTCTAAACCTCTACTTGGCTTTCAATTCAGAGATCTAGAACTGGGAGTCAAGGGCAAATATCCTTTGGATTTCACTTATTCTTTTGAGGTAATACTCAATTTACTAATCTTAAGACAATATTCTGTTGTTTTTGGCTTGTTTCTCTTTTTTTCCCTGTATTTAGAAATGATGCAAGTTTTTTTTTTTAAGAGATCACATCAAAGTTGTCAGGAAAAAATTGTTGCTATGAGTAAATCCTGCATTACTTGTCTGTCCCCCCCCCCCCCCACCATATTCTGTCCACCCCCCACCACCATATTCACTATTCTTGATCCCAGTTAGGAATGGGCTGGTGGTAAGGAATATCTTAACACCCATTCCGAGTGACCCATCTCTTTTTTTTTTTTTTTTTTAAGTTATTTATGTATCTATTTTTGGAAGTTTTCAAGCCACCAGGTCTGCGACTCAAACTGCAATTGGCCATATGGAAATCTAGTGCCCTAACCATTATGCTACCTGTTGACCCTTGATTTTTTTTTTTCTTTTTTTGAGAGTAAAAGTGAAACCTCCAGTTTATTCTCCTACCAACCTGTCAGTTAACAAAATTTTTACACAGAACAAATCCTAAACTTAAAAAAAAAAATGAATACATATTGATAGGAATAATTAAATCATTGTGATGTTGACAGCTTGTGTGGTGGTTAGGGGTGCTGGACTTCCACATGGCCAACCCTGGTTTGAATCCCGGACCTTGCAGCTTGCTGTCTCTGTCTGTCTGTCTGTCTGTCTCTTAAGTTAAATAAAATAATTCTTTTAAAAAGTAATTAAATCCACATATGAAGACACCATCCAAGAATCTCTCCACGTTTATGGTTCCCAGCCCCTTCCTTCGGGCTAACAGGGCAACTTTAGACCCACCAAGCCAGCAAACTCTTCCAGTGAGCACTCACCCTTGCCATGAAATTCCTGATGCAGGGCTACATGTTTCAGATGCTACGCAAAAGGCAAAGTTAGGTTGCAGCTTGGAAATGTAGCTGATGTGGGCTCTGCACAACTTCTCGCTGGTGACCCAGTGTGCACAGAAAGCCTTCACAAGGTACCAATAGGCCGCCATGTCCTGACAGGGTCAGTTGGTGGCTGCAATCAGATAGCTCACCTCTCCCCCACCACCACAGGAGGACTCACAAAGTGTGTGCTGGGGACCCTAAGGCCCTTCTGGGCACCTATTCTCCTGCTGACTAGTCCTGTTGATCCCCGGCACTTAACACTATGAGAGAACCCAGGCCACAGGCTCCCTGGTCCACTGCCCAAGGTGGAATCTGCTGGCCCTCAATTTTTAATCTTATTTTTTATTGTTTGCCTGTGAGATGGAGACTCTTAAAATTGTTTTTCAGGGGACCAGCAGGTGGCCTGATGGTTAAGGTACTGGACTCCACGTGATTGACCATGGTTCAAGTCCCAGACTTTGCAGCTTGAAACTTAGCTGGACACTTGTGCTTGTGTGCCCAAAATCCCTAGATAATGGAGGAGAGCGGATTGTGGTGTGGCCATCCACCCAGGGGGTGATTTCTCACTTTCCGTGCCTCTGTCTTTCTAGTGAGTACATGAACCGTGCAGCAAAAATCTCTCCCTTAAAAGAAAATTGTTTTCAGTCATCTTCAGTAACATGTTCAGTTACAATTGCTTTGTGTTGTTTTGTCGTTTAATCTTTGATGTGACTATTAAGACATTCTTAATAATATTTATGTGATTTCCTATAGTGCACAGAGGTTTACATAAGATCAATATGCTGACTTATGTGTATTTATTTTTTAAAGAATTATTTAACATTTATTTATTTATTTTAATTTGACTAGGGAGGGACAGAGTGAGAGAGAGAGGCAAAGTGAGAAAGCAAGCTGCTGGGGCTGGGACTCGAATCATGGTTGGCCAGGTGGGATTCCAGCACTTAACCAACACGCCATCTGCTGGCCCTTTTATGTGTATATTTTAGAACCTGTCATGAACTATGAACTGATTTTTAGTTTTTGCTATATAGTGTATATGCTTGACAGGGAGAGAGAGAAAGAAAGGAAAGTAAGAAATCGTCTTTTGGGAGAATGGCTACACCACAATCCCTTCTCTTCCATGTTGCCCCCTTCCTTCCCCCAGAATTTTGGGTACACATGCACAACATTTTTCAAACCACTGGGTCCAGGACTAAAGCTGCTGAGTCGTCTATGTGAGATCCAATCTCCTTAACCTTCAAGCCACCTGCTGGCCCTGAACTCATTTTTTAGCTTGGTATATTTGTGTAAATGAAGTCTTCTTACTAAGTAATGAAACAAAACTACTAAATGAAAGGTAAGTGTCAGCAAAGTAACATATCGATTAGGCCTAAGAGAGAGGGAACCAGATCACACTTGGCTTACTATGGTTTGAATTCTAGCCCCAGGAGTGTATAGGTGCCCAGTAACCGGACAGAATGGAGAAAGGGAAGAAGGGGAATTGCATTATAGTCAGGTCCCTTTGGGTGGCGGCTTTCTCTCTATCTCTGTCCCTCTCTAGCATGCACACACACATTGGCATAAAAAAGAAAAAGAACTTAAAAAAAGGAATTTATGTAAATTATGTCTTTTAGTATGCCCAATAGATATGGTTGAACCATCTATCACATATTTCACCATCGTCATACATCATGATAATTCAGCTTCCATCTGTTCCGTAACTTCCTAAGTTCAGTAAATAATACTGTGAGCATATTAAAAATTGAAGACTATATAAACTAAAGAATTAAACATTCTGCAGGTGATATTTAGGTTCCTTTGTCTTTGTTTAACTCAGTCATAAAGCATTTTTACTTTATCACCAGCTGTGGTATTGGATACATTTCTTTTTGAATCAATTTTATTGAGACCATTTCATGAACATTTGAACTAAAAATGAAAATTATCGTTGAGTGAGTTTTGTACAGGAGGGTTAAATGCTTTATAGACAAGGAGGAAAAAACTGCATTAGAACCAATTTATTCATCATCATCATCTTCATCCTCTTCATCTTCCTAGTCTTCCCCCTCTTCTTTTTCTTGTTCATTTCAGCCTAGACAATTCACTGTTTTCCTGCATCAGGGTTCCCTTTAGCTCAGTATTCAGCATTATCCTTTTAGTATTCTTCCTTCAGCTTAGCAGCCTTCTTTTCATAAGGCTGTTTATCATCTGCAGCAGTGTTATTCCACATCTCTCCCAGTTTCTTTGCAACATCACCATTGGTTTGACCAGGATTTTATCCTTTGATTGTGGGCACTACAGAACAGAACAAGGAAAAGGCCAAAGGAGGTCTCTTGGGTACATTCTTTTTTGTTTCCCCTTAGAAGGAATAGGTTTTCATTTCTCTTTCATAATGGGCCTTGTCCACCTTTACAATATCTTCAAAATTTCCTTTCACTTTAGCAGACATGGTCTTCCACCTCTCTGAGCACTTCTTTGAAAATCGAGAAGTTGACTAAAGCATCTGGATGCTGCTGCTTGCACTCCTCCTGGCAAGTTTGCACAGAGAATACATATGATGAGATTTTGTCTCTAGCTTCTTAGGATCCCCTTTGCCCATGTTTAGTTATCTTTCCTCTGTGATGCACAGAGTTGCCCAGTGCTGTCATTTGCCCCAGTGCTGTCTCTGGAGTTCAGTGTACTGCAGTGGCTCTAAAGCAGGTATCTTTCTACTGCACTACGAGCCAGTCAGCTACATCTGTTCAATTAAAGGCAACCAAGTATTAAAGGAAATATTGAAAAAGTTGGTTTGGCCACACATTAAGGTTACTGGATCCCATAGGTTGACTGTGCAGTTTGAGTCCTGCTCTCTACCTTGAAAAACACGCTGAGTACATGTGTGTGCATGCATGCCTGGAATCCCAAGAAGAGAATGGGGGAGAAGCAATTACATTGTGGCCGTCCCCCGCCGGAATGATTTCTCACTTTCTCTCTTCCTCCCTGCATCGTCCCCCGCCACCCCCCCAGCAAGGCGAGCATGTGTCCTGTAGCAAACAGAAAGAAAGGAAAGTAAGAGTTGGCCTATAAGAATGGTCACAAGAATGACCCAAAAATAAGTCTAGAAACCATATTACAGAGGGGATGGATAAAAGATTTAGTGATAATTTGTTTTAAAGAGAAACAGACCATTGTACAGTAGCTCATTAACCTCAGGTGATTTTAATGAAAGTCAGTTTGTATTAGGTTTTGTTCTTTATGGTCACAGAATGGAACTAATGACTGTAGGAAGGAAGCCTATGGGCATCCAGGCATTAGACTGAAACTCAGATCATGAGATTTTCAAGGTTTGTAAGCTTTAATATGGAATATTCACTTACTCAAAAGAGTGAACCTTCTAGTTGTTTTGTTGCTGATAAGAGAAATAACTGGGTCTGGATAATTTAGAGTGATAAAAATTTGGTCAAGCTGGTGGTATTTAAAGCAGCTGGATCCTACATGACTGCCCAATTCAAGCACCAGACCTGGTGGCTTGCAAAACTTGCCAGGCCTTTGTACATGTGTGCCCAAAGTCCCAAAAGGAGAGAGAAATGGAAGAAAAGGAAATTATAGCATGACCACCTCCCACGGGGGAGGGATTGCTTTCTTACTCCCAGGTCCTCTCTGGCGAGTACACGCACCCCTTGACAAAATTTTAAAAATAAAAAAGAACAGATGCTCATTTTACCTCACAGTTTGAGAGTTTTAAGCCCAAAGGTTTACATGTGGTGAAAGTCTTCTTGCTGGTGAACAATATAACAGAGAAAATAACATGGCAAGACAGAGTAAGCATATCTGTGTCCTGCCTGTATATTGATAAACCCACCAAGATTCAGTTATCTGATAACCTTAACCCTAATCACCTCTCAAAAGCCAGACATTTTAATCTCATAGTCTGATTAAGCTTTAACCCTCTTGATGCCATCAAAACCAAATTTCATCACATATATTTTGAGGTGGAACATTCAAACCATATCATTCTGCCCATCTGCATTCATTTCTTTTGTACATACAGAATCATCCCAGTACTCCCAAAAATCTTAAATTTCTTCCAGCTGCAATTTTAAAGTCCAGAGTCAAGCTGTGAGAGTGTGAAATCAGAAAATTATGTTTCCACAATACAGTAATGGAACAGACATTGGGTAGATACTCCCCATTTCACAAATTGAAAGGAGCTGAAGACCCCAAACAAGTCTAAAACTTAGGAGGGCAGACATTAAACCTTTAAATTCCAGTATAATCTTTCACTTCATATGCTACTTCCTGGCAACACGGGGGCGTTTGTGCCCCCAAAGCAAGAGGCAACCTTGCTGCCATGACTCCTCTGGACTCGTTTCATGCTTTTGCTTTCCCTGTAGCCTTTCCTGCAATTTTCCCAAGTTGGCATTGCATAGGTAGCTCTACAGTTCTGTGTCTCAAGGATAGCCCGCCCCTACTGCTCTATTGGGCATTGCCTGGTGGGGACTCCGTGGAAGCTTCAGCCCCACATTACTACTTGGGATTGCCCAGTTGGAACTATATGTAGTGTCTCTGTCCTCATAACAAGGCTCTGTCTAGACCCCAGTCAACCTCATTAAAGACATCTAAATTTTGAAGGAAATAGGCATCCTCTCCTTAAAATTTATCCTCTTTTTTACTCAAATAACTAAAGCTAGAAACTCAAACACAATTATCTTCTTGTCTCCATCAATCCTATTACTTACCAAGTCCTGCAAAAAAAAACTGTTACCATGGTTTATTAATTTCCTGTGGTTTAATTTTCTGGAGTACATGGGCTAGATTTGTTCTACTTGGTACCAGAAAAAGAAATCAGACTAGATGGTAGTGTTTGTCAGTTCAGCCAGTTAAAAATGTAAGAGAATTTGGTATATCAAAGTAGTTAAGGACACAGACTCTAGGGCCAGACTGCTCACTTCATATCTTCGCTGTCTCACTAGTTATATGCCCTTACAGGTTACTTCTATCATTAGATCAGTTTTCTCAACTCAAACATAAGGATATCTGTACTACCACTGTATGGGCCACTACTAGTATATGTTATCTAACTGTGATAGCCACACATGCAAGCCTATACTATGTTCAGTGTTCAGAAATCTATGGATCAAATCAGTTTTATGCCTATTGTACTTGAACTAGTTCCATTTATATAGTTTGAAAACTGATATACATGTATGCTCTACAGAATGCCTAAAACATATCTGTCACATTGTAGACCCTTTATAAGTGTTTGCTCTTAGTTCTTTTCTTATTTTTGTTTAAGAATTAGAAAATAAATCTGTTTCATCAACTGATGACTTTGAATCTATTAATTATAAACAACTCTTTTATTTAATTGAGCATTTAGGATGGGTCATTTTAAGATTTAAGCAACTAAATTATCCTACCTATTCTCTGCTACTTAGACTTGTGGTTCACCAGCTAGCTGCATCTAGAATAATTCTCTGATCTTTATATTTGCTACACAAGTTAAATGATCTGAATGTTAAATATCATGTGTGGTAGTAAAGCACTCTAAAGTTTTGTGTTACATGTATGATAATGTCTCTGTAATTTAGGAATATGCATAAGCAAACACTGCCTTCCTCTTTGTGACTCATATACTTACAAAAGTATTATGTTTTCTGTCATTAATGATTAGATGACTGCATCATTAATTGCTTACCTTCATCTCATCATAAATCTGTTTTAACTTGATTACCAGCTAAGAAGAGGCTGAACAGTATTAAAAATCTTGCTTATATACCCATTGTATAGAAAACTTAATTGGGAAAAGATTATTAATTACAATACATCCTACATCTAGTATAACAAGCATTTTCCCTTTATAGCCAATGGAGGACTTGTATAAAAACTAATATTCCCAAATTTGTCGAAATCAACATGAGAGGAAAGAAATTAAGTCATTCTCCGAAATCATTGCAGACATTATGTATAATAAAGCTTTTTGCCAGTATTGCCAAGGGTCTTGTTGCTGTTGCCTGTCATCAGAAACACATTTTCACTATTTTCCTATCCTTTAGTCTTCTATTTGGCTTTGTTATCTTCATTTTCAAAACTATTTTCAATGTAGCTCTTCTTTGTCGCCTAATGATAGGCTAATTTAAGCAATGACTATGAATAACTGCCTTTTATTCCTCAGAAGAGGCAATATACTCCTTATTAGCATTCTGTGACTCACTTCCCCTGAGCCCAAAGATAAACTACACTCTTGTTTTTTAAAACATATCCATACTACCAGAAATTCCTCAAGATAATATATATTTTTTTAATTAATTGAGGAATATGAAACATTTCTCAGAAATTGTTTTTCAAGTATGTCAGATACAGGTAAATTGGATTTCATCAAACTAAAAAATGTTGTGTACCAAAGAGCACACCAAGTTAGTGAAATATTTTATAGAAAGGGAAGAAATATTTGCAAATAACTTACCTGATAAAAGACTTGTATATATAAAATATTCAAATACTTATGGGGCCAGCAGGTAACATGATAGTTAAGGCACTGGATCCCACGTGGTCAACTGCAATCTGAGTCCTGAACCTGGCAGCTTGAAAAACGTGCCCAGTTGTGTGTGCATTCGTGCCCAAAATCTTGAGAGGAGAACAAAGAAGGGACTGTGGCATGGCCATCCCCTCTGGCAGAGTGATTTCTCATATTCCCTCTCTTTCTCCATAGCAAGCATGTGCATCCTACGGCAAAAATCTTTAAAAAAAAAAAAAAAAAAAAAAGGAAAGGAAAAACTACAGACTCAATAAGAAAGATGTATAATCCAATTCAAAAAAGGACAAATGATCTAAATAGACATCTCTACAAAGAAGGTATGCACATGGTCAATAAGAGTGCAGAAAGAGAAAGATGTTTAACATTATTAGCCATTAGGGACATGCAATCAAAATCTCAGTAAGGGGGGACCAGCAGATGGCATAATGGTTACATCGCTGGTCTCCTATGAGGTTGATTGCTGTTTGAGTCCCATACCTGGTGGCTTAAAATTCATGCTAGGCACATGAACGAACATGCATACCCAAAATCCCAAGAGGATACTAAAGGAGAAGAGATTGTGACATGGTCCTCTCCCCCGCCAAGGAGTGATTTCTCGCTTTCTGTTCTCTTTCTGTCTCCCCAGTGAGTGCGCATACCATATAGCAAAAATCTCTCTTAAAATCACACACACCTACACAGTAAGGAACAGTTTCATAGTACAGTGTTGTCATGCATTGGGAGCCAGATCCCACATAGAGGAGAAAGGATTGCAGCATAATCACGCTTTGTTGGAGGAAGCTTTCTGTCTCTATCTCTCTGTGTGTCTCTTTCCCCCTCTCTCCCTATCCCTTCTCTGTCAGGAAAGGGCATAAGACCTTTGGCAATTAGGGAAAAAAAGAAACACAGTGAACTAGGACTTCATACTGGGATGGCTGTTATAAAAAATTGAGATAGTAAGTGTTGGCAAGGATATGAAGATATTTGAACCTCCCTGCAATACTGGTGGTAATGTAAACTTGTACAATCACTTGGAAAAATAGGATTGTTGTTTGGCTAACAATTGAACTGCTAGGTATATAGCCAAGAAAAATGAAAACTGTATGCTCACGCAAAATTTGCACTTTCCTGTTTGTAGTATTAATTCATAATAGCCAAAATATGGAAACAACCTATATATCTATCAGCTGATAAAAGAATAAACAAAATGTGGCATATCTATATAATGGAATATTTGTATATAAAAGAGAATGACATCCTATACTTACCTGGCAGGGGAAATACTGTGACTACAAAGGTGGTTTTCCCAGGGCAAGGCCTGTCCATTATACTCTGGATGTGCCTAACCCCTGTGATTTCCCGAAATGTGGGAAAATTGACTGCATAATTTGTGGTAGTGGGGGACTGCATTGCACTTTCCACTGGTTAAAAAAAAAAGAAAAGAAAAATTCTGGTACATGCTACAGCTTGGAGTAGTGAAATTATGAGAAGCAATGTATCTTCAAGGCCATAAATTATGTCATCATAAAATTCTCATTAATTGCAGAGAAAAAAATGGTAGCTGTATAAAACAAACATGGCAGATACTACCTTAACCAAGTAAAGTAAAAATCACTAGTAATAGGATATATCAACATCATGTATATTCTGATATGATGAACCAAGAAGAGCACAGTTTTTTATCCATGGTGTTCTTGCCAAAAATAGAGTCACAAACAACATTACAACAAATATTTCAAACATTGTCTTTAAAATTCAGGATTTTTTAATAATTATTTTATTTAACTTTATTATTATTATTATTTTCCAGTTTGATCAGAGAGAGAGAGAGAGAGAGGAAATGAAAAAGCAAGCCACCGGGTCCAGGATTTGAACCACCATTGGTTATGTGGGAGTCCAGCACCTTTAACCACCACGCCACCTGCCGGCCCCACCCCCCCTGCCGGTCCCAAAATTCAATTTTTTCAAATTTTGAAAGTGTTTTTTATCAACTGTCAAGAACTATGGAATTTGAACAAAAATTGTTCCATATATAAATGTTTGTGAGAAAATGTAAAAATAAATAAATTATTAGGAAGAAATGACATATAAAAATGCATAAACTCATTTATGAAGAAATATGATACAGGGACCAGCAGATGGCATAGTGGCTACAATGATTGACTCCCATGTTGTCTACCGCAGTTCGAGTCCCGGACCCAGTGGCTTAAACTCACGCTGGGCACGTGTGCATGCATGTCCGAGATCCTGAGAGGAGAATGGAGGAGAAGGGATGGTGGTGTGGCCATCCCCCCAGGGGGTGATTTCTTGCTTTCTGTCTCTTTGTTTCTCTCTGACTCTGGCAAACGCACATGCCCTATGGCAAAAACCTCTCCCAAAAAAAAGAAGGTATTGATGTCATAAAAAAACAGAAGAAAAGAACTGCCACAGATTAGAGGAGAGTAAGTAGATATGGCAACTAAATGCAATATAAGATCCTGGATTAGATACTAGATCAGGAAAAGGATATTAATGGGAAACTGGAGAAACTTGCCTAAGAAATTTAAGGTCTATAAATTATTTAATGGTGTGCCAATGTTAATTTTCTGATTTTAGTAATTTTCCCTGAACTGTGATTATATAACATATTATTATCATTAAGGGAAGTTGGATGATGTATATACAAGAGATTTATGCTATTTTTTGCAGCTTTACTCCAAAACTAAAATTGTTTACAAATGGGACCAGCAGATGGCATAATGGTTACATAGCTGGACTCCCACATAGTCACCCATGGTTCAAGTCCCAGACCCGGCAGATTAAAACACACCAGGTGCGTGTGCCTTTGTGCCCAAACTCCCAAGAGGAGAATGGAGGTGAGGGGATTGCAACATGGCCGTCCCCTCTGAGGGGGTGACTTCTTACTTTCTGTCTCTCTGTTTCTCTGATGAGCCTATATGCCCTATAACAAAAATCTCTCTTTAAAAAAAAAAGTTGTTTCCCAATAATTTTTTGAACAAGTAAGTAGAGATTTCCGTTACTACCTGAATGGAAATAACAGATCGATTTTGACAACAGTAACTTGCTAGCTGAACTCCCTCAGTTTGAACTCAGATTCACAGGAGATATTTGTATTTATATTCGTATTCAATATTTTTGGAACTTGGTCTAAATAAAATTTATTCTTATTCCTCAGGAATCAACCATTGACTCTTTTCTTACTCTCTTCATGTACCGTCCCTTAGTGGGCTCATTTTTTCATTTGGCATCAAGTGTCATCCTATGTGAAAAATCTATTGATATCACTCCCATGATTGTCTTCATTATCTCCTGAATTAGTCTTGTTAAAAGTTCCAGCTCTTAAATTTTACTCACAAGGCCTGGCCTGTTCTTATATCTTCGGCTTCATTGTAAAATCTGTTATTCTTCTTCTTTAAACTTGAAGCTGTTTCCTTGCTGAAGTACACTCATCCTAATGCCTTTTAGTCTTGCTCACATTGTTCTTTTTCTCCTAAGTAACTTCTTCCATGAATCATTCATTGCCCCTCCCAGACTGGTTTTCAGTGCCCCTTGAGATGATTCCACAGCATCCTTTAGCACCCCATCCTAGCACTTATCACACTATTATAATAATGTTTTTTATCATACACTAGATCATCTGTAGTATAAAGAATAAATTAGAAGGGAACAAGATCATTTTAAAGTATAGATACCAGTAAGAAGACTCCTGGGAATAATGGTTGCCCATATTAGGGTATTGGCAGTGGGGATGGAGTCCACAGATACTTGTAAAGTAGGTTGTAAGATTCTTGAAGGCAGTGTTCGTCCTGTTTGCCTTTACAGCCATAGCATGATGACTCCCATATATCTGCCTTAAACCCTTGACTCCACAGTTTTGTCTCCTACCTGTGCAGCATTTCACCTTACCCTTAAGTGCCCTAGATGCCTTATTTCTATGACTGAACTCTATGAGGCTGAACTTTGGATACCCCAGTAGTTACAGAATTTTTTTTTTAAGTTTATTTCCTTCTTCCATGTGTGAGACACACACACACACATACACATGCACACACCCAACATGGTGTTCATGTTTCAATCTATCCCTGGCCTCAGCCAGCCCTGGATGATGGGCATACTCCTACCCAGCATGTTCAGAGAGGTCTCTAGATGATAAACTGAACCTTCCCATGTGTGTCAGCCTCGTACATGACAAACTTCTGGCCCCATGGTTGTGAGTGTTGATTTGGTTCATCTGACTGACTGAGGAATATCTTTTATTCTTCAGCTTTCTAGAATCTTTGCTCCATGACTTGTTGAGTAGAAGAGGATGATTTGGGTTTACTTATTTTCCTACTTGATGTTTATTATTTGCTTTTGATGGGTAGTAGACAAGGGTAGTTAAGAAATTAGTGATTTTCTTGCTCCTGTTCAGATTCCTATGTCAAACTTAATATTTCTTCTGGTGGCATCACTATTCTTTTGATTGCCCAGATTTTAAAGTACTTGAATTATCATTAATTTAGCCTTATGTTTTATTTCATCAGTCCTCTATCATTTGCCAAGTTTTATTTTGTAGTTCTCTTCAGTGTCTTCTTCCCCCCACATAACTGATACTCTAATGCCAACACTTGTCACCTTAAATCTAGATTATAAGGGTATTCCAGCTTACATTCTTAACTTCTTTACCTCTTTATCTAAGTTGAGAATAATTTAGATTTATAAGAATTATGTTGACTCTGAGTCTTGACATTAAATTACCTTGGTCCATTGACTTTTTCATCAGAATCATGTTAAAATGAGATAACGGATAAATGCTTTATAAATATATATATTCCCTAGCTCTTCATTTATTTCCCCCTTAACATTTTTCCATTTTAAACTCTGATATTTTCAAAGGTTTTCATACTTGAGCCAATATTTGTTTAAGCTTAATTTCTACATAGTGATAGAATACTAATTAAAAGTAAAGGCTGTAGAACTTAAATCTAGTCTCACATTTTGAGTCTAAGTGATTAATTAGGACAGATGATTTAATTTATGTCTTTTCAACTTTAAAGTACCAGTAATACTGTCTCCTTAAGAATTATTGTGGGGGGAAGCAGGGGGTGTGGTGGTTAAGGGTGCTAGACTCCCACATGTCCGACCATGGTTCGAGTCCCGGACCTGCCAGCTTGCTTTCTCTCTCTCTCTCTCTCTCTCTCTCTCTCTCTCTCTCTCTGTCCCTCTCCGGTCAAATTAAAACAAAGTTAAATAAAGTAGCTTTTTAAAAAATAGTTATTATCTTCGGACTAATTAAATTCATATTCTCAAACTACTTGGCATACTATGTGTGACACTTTTAGTTTTTGCTATAGGGCACATGTGCTCTCCAGAGGGGGGTAGGATGAGAAGTCACGCCCTTACATTCCAAGGTGGGGATGGACATGCTACAGTCCCTTCTCTAGTGTCCTCTAGGATTTTGGGCATGTTTGCACATGCAACTGGTATGATTTTCAAGCTTCTGGGTCTGGGACTCGAACCACATAGTTTGCCGTGTGGGATCTAGCACCTCAACATTCATGCAACCTGCTGGTTCTTATGACATATTTTCTATGACATATGGCTATTATTTATTTTACTGTAACTACACATGGGTATTAATCTTGAAGGAAACAATTCACAAATGACTTAGGTTTAGAGGTGAACATTTTGGGTGCTGTACAGGTTAAAAATGCGACATAATATCTAAATATAAATGAGACAGCTGAAGGCTCTTTATTAAGGACATGGTAAGGGGAAGAAGTAGTCTAGGAATGAACTTCATGGTTCACAAGGTAAAAGGAATCCACTCCATGTGGGACATAATCCCTTCATGTTTATATTATCCATCTCTGCAATTAATCAAATCTAACAAGAGCTAACAAGCCAACAGGTTAGGCTAGGTTTGTGTTTGGGCCGTTTCTAAGTAATGTTTGACAGACGCGGCTGTTAAAGAATCTGACTAACTAGTTAACTCTAAAACTACCAACAGTTTACTGCAGCAGCAGCAGGGCTTGTGTCATTTCTGAGCTTAGTTTTCTGAGCCATAAAATAAAGTGTCAACTAAACCGTGCCTTGGAGGTACTTTCAGTGGCAAAATCTGTTATTTTGTAAATCAAAGAAAGCATTTTATTACAGATATATGAAACACTATAAAGAGAAGTATCTTACCCAAGATGTTTGTACCTTTTTTTTGGGGAGGTTTTTGCCATAGGGTGCATGTGCTCTCCAGAAAGGCAGAGAGAGACAGAGAGACAGAAAGTGAGAAATCAGCCCCTAAGGGGGATGGCCACACCTCAGTCCCTTCTTCATTCTCCTCTTAGGATCTTGGGCATTCATGCACACATTCCCTGCTTGAGTTTAAGCCACCAGGTCCAGGACCGAACCGCGGTCGACTACGTGGGAGTCCAGCGACGTAGCCGTTATGCCATCTGCTGGTCCCCCAAGATGTTTGTACTTTAATTTGTTTACTGACTATTACTGGATATCGTTGTTTTTCTTCAGTGTGTTATTCTATCTGAAAAATAAAAATAGGCCATAGGAAGTGAATTTCTTCCTGTCAGGCTATCAGTTTCATATTTAGTAAAAGCAGAAGGCTCTTAAGAGAATGAGGAAACCTGCAGGATTCAACTGCCTTGGTCATCCTGTGTTTCCTGAGTCATCAGCATAGGATACCACTGTGGAGAGAGTGGTATACTCAGCACAGGTCAGCAGGGGCGGGTCAGAAACCCACACAGCTTGGCACGGAGTAGTGGGAAGAACCCTCCATAGCAGGATGATGTCCTTCCTATCCTATTTTTTAAATACTTCAAAGTGAGATGTTTCTACTTCAAATTATTGAGTCATCAGAAAAGTCATGACCTATTTTTTTCATGTTTTTCTATGCAAAAATGCATCAAGACTTTGGACGACCCAATACTTATTTTTCAAAAGGAGAATGTAGTATATTTACCAGTACAGAGGCATTGCTATATAGTAGCCTCCTTGTGTCCCTCTGTAGTTTTTAAATAAATAGCAATGCTAATAAAAGTATTATCACATTTTAAAAGGTATTTTAAATTCTTAGTAAATAGAAAAGCTATGGTAAATATAGAACTTTACCTCAAAAAGAAAAAAAAAAAAAAAAAGTAGGGAGGCCTACTGGAAAGGACTGTACAAAAGCATTTAAAGATGGGCTGATAAATGCCCAAACTGTTTTCTGGCTTTATTGGTTCTTCACATTTGGGCACAATTGCATTCTTGCTGTCTTCTTCCTTCTCTTCTCCCTAGGTCTCTCTTTGTCTGTCTGTCTCTCTCCAGCTAGTGTATTTTTTATCACACATAAAAGCATGTTAACATTGATAAAATATAATCATCTTACATACTAATTATTGGGTCATCTTGAAAGCTGACGCATTTTTCCATAGAAAAATGTCATTACTTTGCTGACAACCTAATATATTCATACATTCTTAGTTGTTCCATAAATAGCCTCCATAACTTTTTTTGTTTGTTTGGAGAGGTATTTGCTATAAGGTGTGTGCGCTCGCCAGAAAAACAGAGAGAGACAGAGAGGTAGAAAGCGAAAAATCACCTCCAACCCCCAACCCCCCCCAGAGGGGATGACCACGCCGCCATCCCTTCTCCTCTCAGGATCTTGCTACATGGGAGTTCAGCGACATAGCCATTACACTAACTTATGGCCCCTCCATAACTTTTAAAATTCCAGAATACAGGTAGCCCAGTGTTTAAGGCACTAGACTTGCACATGGCCAACTGTGATTCGAGTCTTGAACCTGATCTTTCTCTGTGTCTCTGAATAAGGTAAAAAATAAATAATAAAAAATAAAACTAAATAAATTCTTTTAAAAAAAAATCCTGAGTACTTTCAAATATAACCTTTTACAATTGCCAATATTCACTCTAGTCTTTTAATTTTCCCAACTTTTTTCTTTCATAATATATTTTTAAAGAGTTTAAACCATCTGTCCTATAGGATGGTTCACAGTTTGAAATTGGTCTGTTTTACGGCCATCAGGTGGTATGGTAGTGAAGGTCACTGGATTCCCACATAGCTGACCACAGTTCGAGTCTTGGACCTGGCAGCTTGCATTCTCACTTTCCCTTTTTCTCTCTCTCTTACTCTGCCTCTCTGGTCAAATTATTTAAATAAAGCTAAATAAAATAATTCGTTTTTTAAAAAAAGAAATTGGTCTGTTTCCTCCTGATTAGATCCAGATGAAATATTTTTTGGAGGGATATAGCATAAGTGATTTTCCTTCCATTGTATTACATCAGAAGTCAAGAAATATTAATCTGTTCAATTAATAGTTATGGTAAATGTGATCATTTGGTTAAGGTAATTGTATGCTGGTTGTAAACACACTCTTTAATTGTGAGTTATCAATAACGAAAGAATATCTAATTCAACATCAGTCTTTCATTCGATAAGTTTTTTTTATCTACTCTGATACCTGCCAGGATGATTGGGAAATACTGATTTTTCTACTTCTAAGAAATATATTAATTTTTTTTAAAAATGGGACCAGCAGATAGCATAATGGTTACATTGCTGGATTCTCATGTGGTCTACTACAATTTGAGTCCTGGACCCAGCAGCTTAACACTCACGCTTGGGTGTGGGTGTGTGCCCAAAATCCCAAAAGGAGAATGGGGAAGAAGGGATTGTGGTGTGGCCATCCCCAAGGGGTCATTTCTCACTTTCTGTCCCTGTCTGTCTAGCAAGCACATTTGCCCTATAGCAAAAATCTCTCTAAATAATAAAAAAAAAAATTAAAATTAAAAAGTTCATTCCCATATAATGGCAATGATTATGGTAATCATGTATTTGTTCTTTATATTTAAAATCCATTTAGGTAGCTAGCTTGTGATCTAGGGGTTAAATGAACTGTATCCCACATGGTCAATTCCATATTTTGAGTTCAGGACCTGGTGGCTTGAAAAACATACTGGGCACATGTGCACACATTCCCAAAATATTGAAAGGAGGGAGAAATGGAGGAGAAAGGATTGCATGTGACCATTCCTCATTTGGGTGTGGGGGGTAGCATGGTACTTTCTCCCTCCTCTCTATGTCTCTCTGGTGATGATGTGAACCTTCTGGCAAATTTAAATGGGGGAAAAAACTGGCAAGAATGACTTAGGCAATATGTAAATGGATTTGGTTCAGATGTTTTCACCTTTAAAGGTCAAGCACTTTATAAGTCCCTTAAGAGCTAAGGCATCAGAAAAATTAAGAAAATTTATCAGCATGTCAGTAATTAGATTTAGACAATTAAATTTCTCTTATTAGTCCGATAGTTGCCCCAGTTCTGTAAGTCAATTGGGAGTTATCTTTTTACCTTATAACTACAGTTAAACCTTGTGCTAATAGAGTCAGTGTGCTTCGGTTTTTCCTGCAGAGGTTGCTGGATATTCTAAGAAGTACAGCATGAAAATTTTAAGACATAAGCAAAACATTAAACCCCTTTAACTCGTTTCTTTTACTGAGGATTTATTCTTTTAACATTTCCTTTGTTACATGATCTTGATAGTATGTTTTAAGCACAGATCCATGGCATCAGCAGCAACCCTTCTAAATATGTTTCACTACATGCTTTGAAAATCTCCAGCATAGAGGCAAAGCCAGCTCGTATTACTAATGGTGTAGCACCCAAAAAAGAATATCAAAGATGGTTCTGGGTCATATCAGCAAGTTGTAGATTGTTCCTAAATTAAGGATTTATTTTCATTGGCTGTCACTATTGACACTTTTCCTGCAGAATTAGAGGGAGGCCTCTACTTGACAGTCATAAAATCTCATTTTAAAATAGTTTTATTATGATTTTTCATTAATTCTGAATTACTTGAATTTATAAGGGTCAACAATTTCCAAAGCTTAAAGAGAAATAGAATCATTTGAAATGTAGCAGAAATACTCATTTTCGTTTCAGCTGCAACGTAAGTGGGTTGCTTCATTATTCTGCATTTCAGCTTGTCCATCTGTTTCTTAACAAGAGTTTCTATTACAGTTTTAAAGAAAGCTGCCTTGAATTATGTTTCTCTTAAGTAACCAAGATCTTATCTGAGAAAAATAAATTGTAGACATGTTAACATGGAAAAGTCAATGGCTTAGATACTTGTTTTTGGGGGTACTTATACATTTGATTTTTGGATTGAAAAAAGTACAGAACATGATAAAGGATTGTGTACTGGTAAAATGGGAATTCGGAGGGACCAGCAGATGGTGTACCAGTTATGTTGCTGGACTCAACATGGCTGACCACAGTTTGAGTCCCAGACCTGGCAGCTTGAAACTCGCACAAGGCGCCTGTGCATGCATGCCCAAGAACCAAAAGGAGAATGGAGGAGAAGGGATTGTGGTGTGGCCAACTCCCCCTTAGTGGTGATTTCTCACTTTCCCTCTCACTGTGTCTCTCTCTCTCCCTCTCTCTCTCTGTTCCTCCCACCCCAGTTCATATGCTCTAAGGCAAAAACCTCTTTCTTTAATGAGTTTTTTAAATAATTATTTTATTTAACTTTTTGTTTGTTTGTTTTAATTTGATCAGAGAGGGACGAGGGCGGGGAGAGTGAGAAAGCAAGCCACCAGGTCTGGGACTCAAACCACGGTCCACCATGTGGGAGTTCAGCGCCTTTAACCACCATGCCACCTACAGCCCCCTAAGGCAAAAACCTCTTTAAAAATTTTTTTTGAATAAATTTTTGGTAAATTAATATGAAATCTCTCTGATAAGACTCACTGATAGTAGCTGCCTTATCATTTTTGTTTGAGTAGTCAGGAGCGAAAAATTTTTTTAGCATAAATCTATTTATAGGGCAAAAGCAAAGCCTATTTTGATAAATCAATAACATATTTTTCAAATCGTACTATAAAATTTATATCTCTTATTTCGATACTTGCCAAGCTGGAATAAAAAGCACTAATGATGTGTGAGGCTGCAGGGTTATATAAAGCCATAGAAGACTTCATGTTTTAGTGGCAGAGAAAATTACTGTGCCTGGTTAGTGGTGTACATATTTTTCCTTCCAGTAGTGCAAGTAGCATATGAGCATTAGAGTTCTTATTGCATTCTCATGTGCTTATAGAAAGTAGGTTCTTTGTTTAACTGTAGGGGAATTAGAAGCACATTTGTTCCCCAGGTATTATAGAAAATAATGGTTAAAATCCAAAAAGCACACTTGTCAGATTAGTGTTTTACCCAGTTAGACACCGTTGGGGTTTTTTTGTTCATTTTATTTTGTCTTTATAGTTATCAATTTTTTTAAAATTTGGGTTTGACTCCTTTTCTTGTAAGTTTGTCACTAGAGCCAAGATAGCCAGCAAGTATCTGACACAAGCAGAATTGTCCTGATTGTAGCTCTGTTGCTATCTCCATCTGTTGGTGTGAAGAAGTAATGCTCTTGCCAGAGTAAGCAAGTTCATTTTATTTTTAGCAAAAACAAATTAGGAAATAAGGAATTGTACTCTTAATGCATTTTCTTTCTTTGTGATAAATAAAGTCAGTTTGAAGATATAAAACTGTCATAGGATGTCAGTCATTATAGACAGGTTTTTTTAACACTTTTTTGTTAGTGATATTAAAATGTCAGTATTATTTCAAAGTTGATGTATTAACCATGCCTAGATTCCTTATGTCTTGTTCTTTAGGGAATTGCAGAAAAATATAATTATCTCAACTTATCAGCATGAGGTCAGACATCATTGTGCAACAGTATCTTAATAGTGAGAAATCTCAAAAATCCTGACAGTCTTTGCACATTCACAGTTTCATGGGTTTTTGCATCATTGCTTCTGAATTGCTAATGAAGCGCTCAATATAGCTTCTGATGCATTTCAGATATTCTAGGTGGTGACTGGCTAGTGTGCTACTGACATCACAACATACAGCTGTTGACTTTCTATTGTCTCTGAGTCCTCGGCAAGTGCTTTAGACTGCTCTAGAGGCACTCCCAGTGCCTGACTAATCAGCTGGATGTATGTGGGGTGAGCTCTGTGGAGGAGCAATGCAGAGCATCAGTTTACAGATACTATGGAAAGTACATCCTCATTAACTCTGTATGATGAAGCATATACCAGTACAATGAAGGTATGTGATTCTTAATTCCTTTGTTAAATGTGTACAAAAGGTAATCAAATAGATGAAGAATTATTCATGTTCACTTTAGTACTGTAATTTTTGTTAGGAGTGTGATAAAATCCTTGCTACATCCAAAATGAGAACATTTTAAAAATAGTTTTATTTTTGCAAAGATTTTTGTTTAGTTTGGTAGAATAAAGAGTAGGAAGGATTTGTTTTCAGCAGTAGCACCAATTTCATCTCCTCTACCCCTCAAATTTTCAGTACTACTTATACTGTGCTGATAGAAAATTTACCTGTGTGCTAATTAATACTCGTGTATAGCAGAACAAATTGCCAGTTGGAAAATAACTTCTCTCTCAGGTTCATCTTAAAATAAACATTCTATATGGCTATATGGCTTGTTCAATTTTCAACATTTCATTGTGAAACAAGTACAGTGTGTGAATGGACTTTTCTTTTAGAAAATAAGAAACTTAAGAATCGTAACTTCCAAAACTCAGTATTTTTTTGTATCCTTTTTGGGGAAAGAGGTGGAATAATTTTTGAAATGTTTCTAACAGAGCAACACCTAGATCTGTCATTGCTTTGAGTAGGATAATCAAATATCACATTGCAGAGGAGAGCAGCTGTTAATCAAACAGTAATTTTTGAGGAGTATCTCATTTCTAATGAGAACCTGAAAACATCAACCCTTACCTTTATAGGTTATGATTCCTCAAAACTGGAACCTTACCATATAGATAATACTGAATAATTAAAGACTGTCTGTTAGTGTATAACTGAGTTGCTTCCAGATTTTTGAGAGTTGTGCTTCTTCTATCTGAAATTAGCTGAAATTTAACACGATTTGGACTTACTATGCTGTTTTCAGTCCTCTGCCCCCATGAAACAAAAATATTTTGTCCTTAAGAAATAACTCATCTCTTTTTTTTAGGGGAAAATCACTAAATGGTCTTTTATCCGTGCTGAATATCATTGCTCTTTCTTTTGTCTCTTTCTGATTCCCAACTGTGTAAGTAATTAGGGTCATGAAAATATTAATAGCTATTAAAATTAGGCTCTTTTATTAGAGGCATTGTTTCAACCCATTGCCAGGAGAATTTCACCATAATTTCATTTTTTTAAGCTTCAGGGTTTAAGTTTTATATTGAGATTTACAGAAGAAAAAAATAAGTGACAGATCTCTGAATTCTTGTCTATAATTGCTTCATCATCCTTTGTCACATTCCACTTTACTTTTTTATACATTTCTTCTTTTCTATCTCTTCTTTAGATTTCTATTTGTGTGTGTGTGCATGTCTTGCATTTTTCCTCTCCCTCCACCCTTTCTGTTTAACTTTCTGAATATTTGTCTCTCTTTCCATTTCTCTCGTATTTTTCTTTCCACTCCCACTACCTGCTCATCTCTCTCTTTCCCACTTTGTCTCAGTCTCTCTCCCTTTTCTGTATACCTCCATCATGTCTCAGCTTC
>NW_006207284.1:2285848-2292667 GCF_000334495.1 Tupaia belangeri chinensis
TCTTTCCCTTTCTCCCTCTCTGGCTGCATCAATCTTAAATCTCGCTCTCTCTCTTCTCTTTTTTTCCTTTTCTCTGCACCCTCCTCTGCCTTTCTGTCATTTTTTTTCCTGCCCATCTGACTCTATTTCTGTTCTTTCTTTCTCTGTATCTCCCCTTCTCTGTGTCTATCTCTTTCTCTCCATGTTAGCCTCTGTCCATTTTTTCCTTCCTCTTTCTGTCTGTACCCATCCTTCCTCTCTCACCCTCCTGTGTCTTTCTCTCTACCTCTGTTCCCTGTTTGTGTATCTCTGAGCCTCTCAGTCTCCTTTTCTTGCTATTTTTGTCAGTTTCTCTCTGCCTAATTCCCTACCTCTCTCTTTCTCACCCTGCTTCCAGATCTTTCTCTTTTCTGTCCAAGCTTCCCTCACACACATACATTCTCCAAATTTTCATTCTCATACAGGAGTTCAATTTTCATTGGAACTGAGATGTGTGGGTGACTTAAATTTTTTTTGGTTGGTTAATAGCAGTTACTGCTTACATTTTCATCTACGTTAAATTCTACTCTTTCTAAAAGAAGCTATTAGGAAAAGAGTGAAGAAATACCAGTTTTAAACAGAAACTTATCTCACTCAATTTTAAAATTTTTCTTAAATGTATTTATTTATTCCTTCCATGAGAGAGACAGGCATCCCTAACTGGGTCCTTATAACCTGACCCAACCCTCACTTTGAGCCAGCTGGATCACACATCTGTCAGACATACACGGGTAGACCCAGGCAGTGAGCCCGGGACCTTTCCACATGAGACCAGGATCACAGAGCATTACGTTACCACTGTGCCACCACTGCTTAGGTACTCAGAGCTGGTATGTGGATCCTCGTTCACAACCCTTATTTTGCATTTTATATATGTATGTTATATAATAAAATGGCATGCATAATGTATATTATATACATATGTGTATACATGTGTGGCGAACATATTTAAATAAATATTTACATATAGCATACATACCTGAGAAGTAAAAATAAGAGTTGTTAATAAGGATTTATGTAGGAGCTTCTGGAAAACCATGAAACCCCTAAAAGCACATGTAAAACTGTGAACCTATACATGTGAGTAACTACATGTATGAGTACTACATTTCCAAAAAGAGAATCCTTGGCTTTAAGATTTTCAAGAGGGTTATTATTTTTTTTTTTTGCATGATCTAAAAATAATTAAGAATTACTGCTTCATGGTGTTTATAAATCATTATTTAATCCACTAGGCTAGTTTTGGATTTTCTTTTACTTTTAAGTGTTTAGAAGGATGTGTGGCCACCTCAAACAAGAGCAGGTACTTCCATAGACATTACAGTATGCCGTGTCTGATTACCAAGCACATAGGATGACGTTCCAAAGACAGATCACAGAACATTTTATTATCCCAGTGCTTTCAAAGTGCTGACTGAGGGGCCAGCAGGTGGTGTGATGGTTAAGGTTGCTGGATTCCCACATGGTCAACTGTGGTTTGAGTTCTGGACCTGGCAGCTTGCTTTCTCACTTTCCTTCTCTTCCCCCCCTCCCCACCCTCCCCCGGTCAAATTAAAATAAATGAATATAGTGGAAAATGAGTGCCTCCACTGAACTTCAGTGAGAAAGTTGTTTAAACAACAACAAAAAGACATTTATTTAGTAGCTACTAAAGCAATTTGATGTGGTAGACATAGCTAAGAAAAATAAATCATAAAGTCATTAAGAAATAAAATCTGAAGTGTGTTAGATCCTTTGAATTTATTCATTTTGTGCAAAGCCGTAGGAATGTAAGGCAATTAAATGGACAAAATCTTAGTGCTTGAAATAAGCCATATCTGCTAGTTCTACACCTACAGTGTATAGTGTGAACTTCTAGAGACCGTGAGCTTCTCAGCAGTGTTCACCCATGCCCAGCGGCATCACCATCAAGCTGTAAAATGTCTGTACTTTGTTGTACACATCCTTTTTATGGAGTATGAAGGTAGGTGATGGCAACTGAAAGATAACACTTGTTCTGTCTCAAGCTGTTTTTAAGCTATTTTTACTGACCACAAATACTCTTTGACTGACGGAAGAAATAAAACCTTTTTGAGTCTTTTTCCTCTAACATAATCCCTCCGTGATTTCTTGAGAGAGGTCTGTGATCCTTTGTTAGAAAGAATGTAGTTGACAATTCAAGAAGTAAAGGATGGCACGTTAGTAGTTATAAAACATGTCAGTTGTAACCTAATTTAAAATCCTGTAAAGGAAACTGATTTTTGGTATAAGAAGCAAATGGGGTCATGTTAGATCTACTGATTCGAATGCTAGAGAAGTTTCATGTGTTGAAAAAACACATTAAGCCATCAAAGATCTGTTGGTGGATTAGATAAATGTGCCAGGAGCCCAGCTTGAATTTTGCTAAGACTCTTTGATGGTAGAGCTTTGTACTATTTAAGACCCTCAAAGGATTTTTATTGTGACCTTATGATAAGAATGCAGTGCTACTCATGGGTAAAAAGTATATAGAGATGAATTCATGTAGTTAAATTAGTAATACAGAGAAAAGGCTATCAAGTGAAATAAGATTTGGAAAAAGTGAACACTACCTCAGAGCTAAAACACAGTAAAGACGAAGGTTTCTTATGGAATGGCCTAGCACTTGTCACAATCTGTGTAAAGCATACGCCTGATCATTGATGGCATTGGGAATGGCTGCATAAAGAAACAGTGGGTTTTATTCACTTTATTTATGAGCTATAGACAGCATCGTGCTACGAACCTAGCACAAAATAAATTGGTAAAGAATGTAATAAAGGAGCCTAGACAATGTAAAGGGTTGATACCGCAATGACTTTTTACACCATTTAATCCAGTTAGACTAATCAAGTCCTACACAAGATTCCAGTTAGGACAGCAGGCCACTTTCACTTCTGACCAGCTGCAACTTTGAGATTTCTACTTCCCAAGATTTGATAATTACAAGAATGACTCCCAGAGCTCAGGAAAGCGGTACATTTACAATTAAAAGACTTTTTTTGTAGCAGATACTGGGTGGTCGGGAAAGTCATGACACAGTTTTGTATAGAAAGATACATGTGACTTTCCCGACGACCCTAATACAATCAGAACCAGCCAAAAAGAGACACATAGGGCAAGGTCTGAGAGGGTCTCCAGTACAAAGCTTTCCTTTTCATCTCGCCTTGGGGTCAGTATGTTTGTCTTCCCTCCATGCCAGTGTGCAATAATATTGCAGAGTATTGCCAGTCAGGAAGCTTACCCAAACTTCAGTGTTTTTATTGGAATTTTATTACTTAGGCATAATTGATTGACTAATTGTCTATGCAGTCAAATTCAGTCTCTAGCCCACTTCCCTCCCAGGAAGTCAGGCAGATTATCACAGGACTTTCTAAATATATGATTAGTCCTTCTTGCTGGTCCCCAGCCTGAATTGTCTATTTAGTGTCATCTGTGTAGAAGCCTACCATGAGTCACTTCATTAGCACAAACTATCAAGACCCACTATGAGTGATAAAGACACTTTCCTCACTTCACAAATTCCAGGAATTTCAAGGCTGCCTACTAGGGATAAAGACCAAATTCTTCATTACACAATATCTTACTCCTTAACTATTGATAATGTCTTTGGTGTGTTCTATTAGGGAAGTAATTTATTTTCCTAGTTCTTAATATTTATGAGATAATTCTGAGGTCAAGAATGAATAAATGTTTCTCCCTCTGGCCAGTTTCCTCTAGCTGGTTCTGTAGCTTAAAAAACTTCTCTAAGTTAATATGCTATGTAAAGAATAAATTATAATCCATTCAAGTTCAATATGGAAACAAGAGATTTATATTCTCTCTTCTTACATGCCTGTTAGTGCAAGCTTTCCTCTCACATTCTCATTATCAGTGGCTCAGTTTCCAGGAATCTAAACCTTTTGAGTATTTGTTGTTTAGTCCTTGAAGAATGATCAGATGGTTAAGACCAGTCTTTTTTTTTTTTTCCCTGCATGTAGTCTTTAACAGGGTATTTTATTATATGCCAAAAGATCTTATTACAACCTGATTTGTTTCAGTTGTACATTTAACACATACATAGGGAGTTCCTTATATAACCCTGAATTATATTCAGAATTAAGACAAAATGTATTTTACTCACAGTAGCACTGTACTAGGAGGTAATTAAGATAACCTTCAGGTATTTGAGTTATATTAATGACCCGACTTCATTGCATTGCCTCATGCTTTCCTCTGCCAATATTTAAAACCCCTGGGAATCTCACCAGCTTATTCCTAGGATTCTCCAACATGTCTTACATGAGTCATGCAGTCTTTTCATGATCTTCCAGTGTTGTTCTTCTCTGATCCATTGCCAGTCAATACCACTTTGCTAGTGTTTTCCATGAATTTGCTCATGTCCCTGCCAAAGGTTCTATCTCTTTGAATTTTCAACATCATTAGTTTTCATGATACCGTATTTTTTAGAATCTCCTATACACCAGCACCATGCCATCATCCTTAGAGGAATGAGGCTTCTATACTGGCCTGGTCGCCTGGGGACCAGGAGCTACTTGTCGCCTTCTCTCCTGCTTTGGTTCTCTAATGAAAACACTGCCTTTAGCTTCTGCTTTGACTCATTCTGGGACCCCTCCTACATTAATGTATGTAGAATTCTTTTACTGCTCTAGCATTCCAAATTTCTAACTTTTTACATTTTGCTTTGGCATTTTTAATTAGGTTTCTTAAGCTACTTTTACCCCACAGTGTCTAAAGTCAGGTCTGGAAAAGGCTGTGAAAGGACATGTAACTTGTGAGCTATCTCATTTAGATGACTCTGATTACAGTATCTCGGTATTTAAAAAAAGTTAGAGAAACCCTTAGGCTTGTATGCAGGCTTCTTACTGCCTACTCAGTCCCTGGCTGTAGGTGTTAGCCTTGATGAGCCTCCCCTAATGACACTTGAGTATTTATCCCACCCACCATTCTCTCTAAGCCCTACAGCCATTTCAACTTCCTCACTTTCAGCAAATAATGTTTTGCTTAAAGTTTTAAAAATTGAAAGAGTTCATTAGTTCTGAAGTCTTTCCATTTCTTACCACATTCCTTTCTGTTTGTGAAGACAGAACTTTTAAGACTTACCCTCCTTTTGTGCTACTTACATCATTTCCTTCTTTCCTCCTGCTTTATCAGATTTTCCTTCTCACCTTTTTTCCCTCCTGAACTTTTTAGCCTCTCTTCTTCCTTCTTTACTGACATCTTTGACCTATAATCTTCTCCCAGGTGCATTTCTTGCTAACCTGGTTGCCTAATCCAGTAGTCTCTTTTTGGTCCTCCACTTCCCTGTTCATCACTCAAGGATTCAGTATTCCCTGAAAATTCTACCCAAGCTCACATCTTTCTCTTCTCAATGGAGGCCCTCAGGCAACTTATTCTGCATTGATGATTCAAAACTTCCACATACGTAGTGATCCCAAATAAATTGTGTCAACTTCGACTTCTCTCCTGAGTTCTCCATCTGCTTATCAGATTTCCTGTTAGCTTTCTCCACCTGCATATTCCCAAAGACATCTTGAACTTGCCGTATACAAAATTAAAATAGTTGTTCTGCCACCAAATATTTCTCCCTTCTCCTGTATTTCCCATATTTTGGGGTAGGAAGCACCACCTGCACTTTCAGTATATCTTCCAATTATAGCCTGAACCCATTCTCTGACCACCCTGTGTTAAGTTGGCTTCCCTCAGTTAGTTATTTTCTGTCCTATTACACTGTTTGTTTCTAGAGACAGTATGGATAATCGCTGGTAATAAGGCCCTGTAGCCAAACTAACCTTAACTCTGCCCTCTAATAGTCTACAACCGTGGGCTGCTCAATTGTCTTCTGCTTTAGTTTTCTCATCTGCAAAATGATGATAGGAAGAGCATCCAGAAGCCAGGTAGCAGTGCAACAGAGGCACTGCCAAAACTACACAGGAGAGGTCCTGGATCGTCCCTGAACTCACCAGGCACAGAGGTACACATGTCCATGATCTGCGCCAGCCGAGACTAGGGGTAGATTGTGGTATGGCTACCCTGTCGGGGGTGCCCGTCTGCCTATGAATCTCTCTCTCTCCATAGAAGAAATAAATGAATAGACTTCAAGAAAAAAAGAGTACTTACGTAGTAGGATTCCTATGAGGATGAAATGAGTTAATACACTTAAAATATATTGGGAATAGTGCTTGGAACATATAGGAACTCCTCACTTAAAGACTGATTTCCATTTCTATGACTTTAACTTCATTAAGCAAATTGGTCAATAAATGTGCAGCTTAAAGGTGGATGTCATGTGTCATGGTGTAATAAGGTATGTGTCTTTCAGTAGATATTACATGATACCACCCTAGAATAATATAATTCTGTCTATACAAGAGTACATTAGATAAGTAACAAAACACACCACAACAATCTAAACCCAGTATAATCTTTTTTTTTTAATTTTTTTAATTAATTAAAAAAATTTTTTAAGAGAATGCCTGCTCACTAGGGAGACAGACAGAAAGCAAGAAATTCACCCCCTTGGGAGATGGTCCCACCACAGTTCCTTCTCCTCCATTCTCCTCTTGGAATTTTGGACATGCACGCACATGCACCCAACATGCAAAAGGGTCCAGGACTCAAACCGCAATCAGCCACTTGGGAGTCTGGCATCTTAACCACCAACTCTACCTGCTAGCCCCAAGTGTAATCTTTTTTATTTATTTTGAGTATGACTGTGGGTACACAATAAAGTACAAATTTATAAACAAAATATGTAGTCTTGCATGATTGTGAATGTTTCATGTAATGAATGCTAACCAAGTT
>NW_006207284.1:2292698-2301849 GCF_000334495.1 Tupaia belangeri chinensis
AGAGACCACAGACTGAGAAAGGGGATTTCCATACTACAGAACTGGTCCTAAATCCCAGCAGTGGTTAAACAGGCAGGTCCTTAAGTGAGGAGTGGCTGTAATAAGTAGCTATTAAGAGTTTCCAGTTAATGTTGATTTTAAAGCACACGTTACATCCTATAACATGTTACATACATTGTCTGGTGTAATTTGTCTCTCCACTGGAGTGTAGCAATAAGCACCTTGTTCTGGGATCCTGTCTGCTTGGGTCTCTGCTGTATCCCTAGGACTTTAGCGTCCAGTCCAAAGATTAGAATAAATAAATGAAATTGCTTTTCAGATATTGCCTTTTTAATCCTTGTTCACAATCCTAGTCATTTTTTATCACAACTGTCCACATTTTGCTTACTAAAACAGGGTTCATCTATATTATCCCTAAAATCTTTCTCCATATTATCTTTTATTTATTTTAAGGTTTTTACCATAGAGCGCATGTGCTGCAGGAGAGGAGAAAGATAGTGAGAGGGAAGGTAAGAAATCACACACACACACACACACACATACCCCAGGAGGATGGCCATCCCACAGTACCTTCTACTCCATTCTCCTCCTGGGATTTTGGGCATGCAAATACATGTGTGCTAGATCCAGGATTTGAACTATGATTCAGTGCCTTAATCACCGTGCCACCTGCTGGCCCCTCCATGTCGTTTTTTTGTTTGGTTTTGGTTTTGGTTTTGGTTTTGGGGGGGGTGGGGGTGGGGGAGAGCTTTTTGCTGTAAGGCGCATGCGCTCACCAGAAAGAGAGAGAGGGAGAAAGCGAGAAATCACCCCCCAGGGGGGATGGCCACTCTGCAATCCCTTCTCCTCCATTCTCCTCTCGGGATCTTGGGCACGCAGGAACATGTGCCTGGCGTGAGTTTAAGCCACCAGGTCCAGGACTCGAACTGCAGTGGACTACATGAGAACTCAGTGACATAGCCATTACGCTAGCTGCTGGCAGAGTCCATGTTTTTTTTTGTTTGTTTTTTTTTTAATGTGTTCCTCTATAATTCAAGCTTTCTGACCCTAATAGGATCAAAACTAAATTTCTAGACTTCAGATATATTCCCTTTTTTTATGCTGTTGTCTTGCTTATTTTAACAGCACTTTTTTTGAGAGAGAAAGATTTCTGCTGTAGGGCACATGTGCTTGCTGGAGAGACAGAGACAGAGAGACAGAAAGCGAGAAATCACATCCCCCCCCGCGCCCCCTCGGGTGGGGACAGCCACGCTGCAATCCCTTCTCCTTCATTCTCCTCTCAGGATCTTGGGCATGTGCACACACTGCGCCTGGCATGAGTTTTAAATTGCCAGGTCTAGGACTCGAACCAGAGTTGACTACGTGGGAGTCCAGCGACATAACCATTATGCCATCTGCTGGTCTCATTAACAGCATTTTTGATGAAAAATACCAAAAATTAAAGAAAAGACTGGCTCTAGTGCCTAGTGGTTAAGTAAGCTAGATTCCCACATGACTGACCTTCATTAGATCCAAGCCCAGCAGCTTGAAAAATGCTAGGCGTGTGTTTTTCATGCCCAGAATACCAGCAGAATGAAAAAGTGGAGGAGAAGGGATTATGGCATGACCACACCCCATTGGAGAAAGCTTTTTCCCTTTATTTCTCTTTGTCTCTCTCTGACTAGTGAACGTCCCCTCCAGCAATAACAAAAGAAAAAGAAAAAAAAGCATTACAACGTTTATTGTAGTATTGACTGCAATGTTATATTTTCTGCAGTTCTTTGAAATAAAATAATATGATTGAACGTCCTTTCCTATCTCACCCAAATCCTTTTCCTTTCCCTCTGCAGAGTTAATTACTAACATGAAATAGGTACGTACCCTTCCCATCCATGTTTATGTATTTTTTAATTTTTATATATGAGTTGCATGGTATGGTAGAAACATTCTGACAGTCTTATTGGGGCTTAGGTCAGTACATACAGCTTAATTCACTGTTAATTGTTTTATCTTGTAGGGTAGTATGAGTGTGCCCTTTTTTTAATTTAAAAAAAATAATTTTTCCTATTAATACGTTTACTTTTCTTTAAAGAACTATTTAATTTTATTATTATAATTATTTTTAATTTACTATGGGACATGTGTGCTTACCATAGAGAGAGAGAGAGAGAGAGAGATAAAGAAAGCAAGCTGCCACATCCACAGTTGGAACTATAGCTGGCCATGTGGGGCTCCAGCACCTCAGCCACCACACCACCTGCTGGCCCTATCTCAATCTTTGCTTTTAAATAAAACAATGCAGTATATATTTTTTCATTTCCTCGTGTGCACGTGTGAGTCTCCTGAGGGTGTAGATCCAGAAATAGACATGTTAGGATATAGGATATGTGGAATTTGAACTTCATTTGATATCACAAATTGTTTTCTAAAAAGGACTCACAGTATAAGAAAGATTCCATTCCTTTTATCCTTTTCAGTTCTAGGCATCATCAAATATTTTTCTCTTTAATTCCAATTTTTACACTGTGTTCAGTGTACTTCTTTTTCATATTTTCCCATTTATCCTGTCAGAATGAAGCATAGTCAGGTAACTCCTTACTTCACCTTGTAACTCTCCCTAGTAGTAATTTGTCTTATTATCTTGCCAAACTTCACAAATAAATTATTGCCTCCCCTTCTGCAGCTCCTGAAAGGCTTTACCTCCATTCACAGTATCCCCTTAAAATTATTGTATCTTTGTTAAGTATCATCATTAACCTCTTCTTTAGGATTTAACAAAATCTTTTAGGTCACAGTCATTGGTCATTAACCAAGGAGTTTAAAGGTGGTCCATTCTCTTCACCTTTAAAAAATATAGCCAATAGTGGGGACCAGCAGTTGGCATATTGACTGTGTCACTGGACTCCCATGTAGTCGACCACGGTTTCAGTCCCAGACTCGGTGGCTTAAACTCACACTGAGCGCATGTGTGTGTGTGCCAGAATTCCAAGAAGAGAATGGAGGAGAAGGGATTGTGGCGTGGCCATATATATATATATATATATCTCCAATAGTTACTTTAACTATACTGCTTCCTGTGGTTATTTAGGTAAAATTTTATTAGATGATAGTAACTGTATAAATCATGTAAACATTTAGCATTTTGAAATGTTGATGTGTAGGCTCTTGTTTAAGTGATTGATCAGTAATTCTGTGAATTTCCACTATTTCTAAATACAACATAAGCAGTTTTCTTTGCCTTTTTCTCTACAGACCTTAGACTAATTCGTTGTGCTAATTTATAACTTTAGGGAGAAGCCTATATGTATTGACTTTGAGCATTTGATTTTCTTTTTATCCTCTATAATTTTTTAGTTTTGCTACAGGGCATATGCATTCACCAGTCTAAAAGGGAGATACATAGTCAGAAAGCACCCGTCAGGGGAGATGGCCACATTCTAGTCCCTCGTCCTTCGTTCTCTTGGAATTTGGAGCATATTCACACACCTGTTGTGATTTTCAAGCCACCAAGTCCAGGACAGGATCCAGTCAGCCGTGTGGAATCCAGCTGCCTCAGCCAACCTCAGTATTCTTGTGAAGAATATTTGCACCTGTAGGAACCAGATTTCTTTCTCACAAATAAATTAATTTATAAAATATTTTATTTGTCCTGAGTAAACCGGTTTTCATTGTGTGAAATTAGAGTATTCTAAAACTGAACTAACTTTTCAGTTCTTTTGTGCTATGGATCAGAAATTAAGCCCTAGGCATATGAAGTGATATATTGAATTATCAGTATCGGTATTGAATTTCTATTGATAAAATTTTTTTCTTCAGTTTGCTATAGGGCACATAATGTTTGTCAGAGAGACAGAAGAAAAGTGAGAATTCAGCTCCTGAGGGAATAGCCACTTTCTAGTCCTTTCTCCTCCATTTCCCTCTCAGGATTTTGGGCACACATGCACATGCTCCTGGCATGTTTTGCAAGCTGCCAGGTCCAGGGCTCCAACCAAAATGCGCTGTCAGCTGTGTAGGATCTAGCCACCTTCGCCTCCACACCACCTGCTGGCCCTATTGCTGAAAATTTTAGTCTTCACTAGAGAAACTACTTGTCTCTAGATTGGATATATCAATATGTGAGTCTGCCTTTCTAAATTTGATCCTAATTCCACAGTGCTTTGTTATATTGAGGAAGGTATTTAAGTATGCCTATTTATCACTTGTAACTTACTGGGCTTCATGCTGTTCTTTAACCACAAACTGAATCCTTAATAAATCCACTAGGTTTCCATAGTTGGTACTTAGGATCATAAGAAATAGGGAGATTAAAAAAAAAAAAAGAAATAGGGAGATTAAGAGGAACCCAGTGCTTATAAATTCCTTAGCAGTTCTGACAGTTTAGTAATGCTAGTCCTTCTGGCCATTTTGTCTATTTATTTTTGAGAGACTTTTTGCTATAGAGCATGTGCACTCACCAAAGAGATAGAGGAGGAGAGAGAAAACGTGAGAAATCACCCCCCAGGGGCATGTTTGTCAAAATCCCTTCTCCTCCATTCTCCTCTTGGGATTTTGGACAGGTACACACACGTGCCCAGTGTGAATTTCAAGCTGCCAGGTCCAATACTTAAATCATGGTTGGCCATGTGGGAGTCCAGCGCCTTTACCACTGTGCCAACTGCTATTCCTAACTCCTACTGACCTTTAATACAGAGTTAATAATGTGGTCTTCCTGTGCACAAAAAGTAGTATATACCTCCTATCCATGTGAAAAGGCTAACTTTACCTTCTTTCTTAAATGTAGTGGTAGTTACCACATGTCATAATTACTCTTTGGGAAAAAAAGGTGCTCTATAAATACACATCATCTCTCTTGTTAAGTAAACAATGAAGCAGCATTGAAGGTAAGAGCCTGGAATGAAGTAAAAGTTGATCCCAATTAGAATCCTGGTTCCCAGACTTAGTGTATGACCTTGGACAAATTAGTTTCTCTGTGTTGTCGTTTCCTAATCTACTGTAAAATGGGTAATAATAAGACACACTTCTTAGAACTGTGAGCTTTAAGTGAATTAATTATGAAAGATATTAGAGTAGGGTCAAGCACGTAGTAAGCTATATATTAATATTAGTTTTTGGTGGTAGTTACTTGTATTTCTTTTGTAATATGCCTGTTCCTATCATTTTTATAAGCGGCTTTACTTTTTTTTTTTTTGATTTTTTTTTTTTTTGAGAGATTTTCACTGTAGGGCGCGTGTGCTCGCCAGACAGACGGAGAGAGAGAGACATAGAGACAGAAAGCGAGAAATCACCCCCCAGGGGGGATGGTCACGCCGCAATCCCTTCTCCTCCATTCTCCTCTCGGGATCTTGGGCACGCACGCACACACGCCCGGCGTGAGTTTTAAGCCACCGGGTCCGGGACACGAACCGCGGTCGACTACGTGGGAGTCCAGCGACATAGCCATTATGCTAACTGCTGGTTCCCAAGCTGCTTTACTTTTAAGATTTTGACTTTTTTGGTTGGAAATAGTTCATTGATTTACCTTTTATAATATTTTTTATATAGAAATTTAAAAACTTAATTGAAAATTTTTGATGGCTTCTTGAATTTTGTCTTATACTTGCAAAGTACATCTCCACCTAATGATTATAAAAAGATTTCTATATATTCTAGTACATTCAAAACTTTCTTTTTTTGAGGTCGTAGCCATCACTTTTATCTGTAATTCCCTTTTACTTATGGTACCATGTAGGAACTAATTCTTTTGTGCATATACAATTGAAGGTTATATTATATATACATGCATATGCCATTTTGTTGGCTACTTGGGAGTAGAGTATACATGTAATCAGATACCCGACTTGTCCCTAATAAGTACCATGTTAGCAATTGGAAGACTATTTTTCCAAAACTAATTATGAATTTCTGAGTACATATATAGATTTCTTTTAGGTTGATACATTATCTGAGAAGTTCAACTTTTTAGTATCAGAAGCAGTAGAGACTAATATATACACACATAATAAATACCAACATTTTCTCAATTTCTTTTATTTTTTAATCTCCAAGTAGAAGAAACGTACTTTTAGGTAATGCATTTAGTTGACTTCTAAATGTTACAACAGAAATATGTGCCATCTCCTTTTGACTTCCCATACTTAGCACACACTTTCTCATACAACCTTTAATAAACCCAGAAATGTAGGCTATGTGCCCAGATAAAAGGGTTTTTGTTGTAGTGGGTGCCAAAAAGCTAGAGCATCCCTTCTGCTTGAGGATTTGGGGAGGAAAAAGAATTTTACTTAAAATAAATGAATTAATATTCTGGAAAACAATGAAGAGTTGTATGAATTAATTTTTTTGTAAACATTTATCTGTTGTGATTTTTAAGCCACTGGGTCCAGGATTGAACCACGAAGCCATCCATTTAGGAATCCAGCGTCCCAATCGCCATACGCACCTGAATTTTTAATGTTCAGTTAGATGTCTTAAAATGAAAGCCCTTAGAAGCTATGTCTCTAGCCAAGCATTCCTACGTACAGATACCCTCAACCCCCTCCACACACACGTGCGTGCGAATTCTCGTGTTCATTCTCATCTCCTGTGCTTGGTAAGGTATATACATACAAAGGCTTGAAGCATGCAAAGCCACTGTGCATAGTGGTGAACTTTCTGTCTGCCTGCTGAGGTGCTGGGTACAGGGCCCAGGACACAGTAAATTCAGCCTTGCTAATAACTTAGAGGGATTCTGACCCTGGAAAAGAACAAGCATTTTTAGAGTGTTTCTGTGAGAGAAGCTATGGTGGGTTCATTATGTTTAAATCCATTGATCCTCACAACATACCAGTGAGCCAAATATTTCCCCTAGTTTTAAGTTTAGAAAACTGCACATCGGAGTGGTTAAGTAATTTACCAAAAATAAAAGAGGTGGAGCTAGTTATGTCAAGTCTAATGCCAGTGTACTTGCCCTTTGTGTTATGTTATACATTACCTCTTTCCCAGACCGTAACCGCTTGTTTTGATTCTGAATCCTTCCATTTTGTCTGTTGTCAGGTGATACAGCATATTAGAAAGTAGGGGTGAAATTCCACAGGTTCTTTGACCTCTGGCACTAATAATTTGCATGATAAATTGCTATATTGATTGTTTGAAGTTCCATATGACGGGGTCCTAAGAGGATCTTCTGAAGTGTGCACCCCTTCATATTGTGCTCCTTTCTCATTGCCCTCTGCTACTGTTGATTATGCTCTGCTTTATTTGTTCGTTAAATGTATTACAACCTCGCTTTTATAGCAATAGAATTTCTAATTGAAAGGATTTGTGATTAAATCATAGAGTCACTTTACAAATAGTACGTAACATAAAGAATTTGGCTTTCTTTATTTGTACAGAAGAGTGCTATTATCTCTTGTCTATCATTTTATGACAGGAAAAAGTTAAAATTGAGAAAAAGTTATATGGAAAGATTTTTTTTTTTTATTTTGGCTGGAGGCATGGCCTCAAGAGACTATTATTTTGAGGATTCTAATTGAGCATTAAAAATTCATTCCAACTTGGGACCAGCAGTTAGCGTAATGACTGTGTCGCTGAACTCCCACGTAGTCAACTGCGGTTCGAGTCCCGGACCCGGTGGCTTAAACTCACGCTGAGCGAATGTATATGTGTGCCCAAGATCCCAAGAGGAGAATGGAGGAGAAGGGATTGTGGTGTGGCCATCCCCCCTGGGGGGTGATTTCTCACTTTCTGTCTCTCTGTCTGGCTGACAAGTTGCACGTGCTCTATAGCGAAAACCTCTCCAAAAAAAAAAAAAAAATTCATTCAAACTGCATTTGGTCTTGGATGAACTTTTTTTTTTCGGGGCTGGGGGAAGAGGTTTTTGTTATAGGGCACATGCCTTCATCAAAAAGACAGAGAGAGACAGGCTGGATGACCATGCCACAGTTCCTTCTCCATTCTCCTCTTGGGATCTTGGGCACACATATACATTCGCTCAGCGTGAGTTTAAGCCACCAGGTCTGGCACTCAAAACGTGGTTAACTACATGAGAGTCCAGCGATGTAACCATTACAGCAACTGCTGGTCCCAAGGATGAACTTATTTTATTTATTATTAGTGTTATTTTTAAACTTGATATAGTCATCAAAGAGAGACAGAAAGACACAGAGGAAAAGTGAGAAAGCCATCCGCCAGGTCCATGACTCGAATTGTGGTTGGCCATGTGGGAGTCCAGTGCCTTGTCTACCATGCCACCTGCTGGCCCCTTCGGTGAACTTTTAAAAACCAAGTCATTTGACTTAAGAGCTGAGAAACCTTGGTCAGATAGAGATGACACAATGTCAATTAAAAAAATTTTTGACATTTATCATACTCCCCTTTTCTATTTATTATCCCTTAGTCAAACACAGTAAAATTGAGATATGAAAACAAATGTGATTAATGTGACAGGATTCTAAATGATGATATCTCAAAATCATTTTTGAAGGATTAGTATAAGATGCAAATTGTCCTATGGTGCGTGCTTGGCCGTGTAAGTATTAGATTCAGTGCTTAGATCTCATAATGCCCAAACTGTTTTACTTTAAAATTGTACTGTGATTTTTATTGGCGACAAAATTGTCAAAGAAAGATGGAAGAGCTTGTATTAGTCTTTTTAGAGTTGTCCAGTTGCTATGAGGTATTCACTTCCATGGAATAAATGTAAGGTAAAACTGACTTTAAAATAAGAACTGAATTTTGACATTGATCTTTCAGATGTCATTAAAAGTAGTCAATCCACCCACCCATAGGTATTTTAACAAATACTGTGGGTTTCTTTGAATGTGCTAAATGCCTTACTATAGTCTCTTGTTCTTTTAAAATTCTAGTGTGGTCATTATTCCAAATAGCATTCTTTTTTAAGTAATTTAGTTTTTTATTGTTATTATTTTTAAAATTTGATTAGAGAGAGATGGAGAGAAAGTGGGAAAGTAAGAAAATAAGCTGCTAGGTCCAGGTTTCGAACTATGGTCAGCAATGTGGGAGTTTTAACCACCACGCCACCTGCCAGCCCCCAAAATTGCATTATTATGTTGACAAAGTTATAGCTCTGGAAGAAAATTCTAAAAATCATAGTTCGTGGAGTTACAGTGTTTCTGATTGTGATCTTTTTCTTTTCTTTTTTTTTTTTTTTTTTTTTTTTTTTTTTTTTTTTTTCTTT
>NW_006207284.1:2302002-2354129 GCF_000334495.1 Tupaia belangeri chinensis
GAAGGCACCCGGTGCGGGACGCGAACCGCTTCGACTACATGGGAATCCAGCAGCATAGCCATTACACTAACTGCTAGTCCCTTGATTGTGATCTTCAGTAAACCTTTTTTCTCTTCTCAATAAAATGGAGAAGACTTTCTCTCTTATATTATTAAACATATTATAGGTTTTCATTACATAGCAGATCTCTTTTTCCTCTTCCTTCTGCCTTTACTGATCAGCTCCCTAGTCCTCAGTGACTTAATCAGGTGTACAAAACTAGCATGCATCAGAATTACTTGTAAAGTGTTTTGATTCTTCTGCAAGACAAGAAAATAAAAACTACTAACAATATTATTTTTAATTACTTATTTACAGTCATTCACTGTACATGAATACGGTATACTAAATAAGATTTTCTACCCAGTATACATTGTATATTGGCTCAATCAAGGATAGTCCCATACATCAACAAGTAATTTTCATCAACCAATAATATTCTATTTCTTACATATTTTGCTTTTTCTCCCTCTTGATTCCCTGCCTCTCACCTTCTGCCAACTGTCCCCCTTCTCCCACACTCTGTGGTGTGTATAGTTTTCTATACCTTTTTCCCCCTCACATTTTATTGATTCACTAAAGACCTTAATTAAAAACTTTCTATAGCAAGCACAGCTGATATATACATATTTATGAATGCATGTCTGACTTTAGGCGTGAACCTCAGTGAGTAAAGGGAACTTGGTATAAAGTAGCACCTTGCTGGAGCTGTATAGCTTACTGCAGTCCTTAAATAGGTATCAATGGGTATTTTTAATGCATTTTTTAATTTCAAAAAAGAATTTTAGTTTTAATAGATCAAAATTTTTAAAATGTTAAGAGAAATTTACCTAAAACTTAAATCCAAGAGAAAAGTTAGGATTCAGTTCAAATAGTAGGTAGCTGAACCTATCAATAATTCAAGGGAAGACAAAAATTCTTAAATATGGAAATCAAAGCATTGAAGAAAATCGGTAATGTTTTAGCCTAAAATAAAAAAATTCTATTTCACTAGTTCAGATTCATGTAATTAATCTCTCTTCTATTGAATTTGCAGTGTTACTGTGGTCTGATCTTTTCATTTAAACTCTGGAAGTTAACAACTCTGGACTTTTCCCTACCATTAGGCTGCCCATTCTCTTGGTTGTTTCTTGTATTCTTATTTCTGTGTGTCCAACTTTAGTTTTCCTGGTACAGCACTCCCTTCGGCACTTCTTAGAGAGCTGGTCTGGTGTTGGTAATGTCTTTCACATTTTGTTTCTCTGAGATTGTTTTTGTCTTTTTTTCCCCATATGAAAGATAATTTGCTGGGTATAGTATTCTTGGTTGAAATTGTTTTTCACTTAACACTTTGATATATTTTCCCATTCTTTCTGTGCTTGCATTTGTTTCCAATGAGAAGTCTGACGTTATGGTTAGGGTTATGGGATATCCTTTGAAAGTAACTTGGCATTTCTCTCTTGCCAGTTTTAGTAGCTTGTCTGTCTGTAGTTTTGGTCAGTCTGGCCATGATGTGCCTTGGGGAAGATCTTGGGTTGATTCTATGTGGGGTCCTTTGTATTTCTTGGGTCTAGATATTTGAGTGCTTCTCTAGGTTTAGAAAGTTTTCTTCCAGGATTTCATGGGATAGATTATCAATACCCTTATTAGTTTCTTCACCTTCTGGGATATCGATGATCTGGATGTTTGGGCGTTTAATGGTATCTAGTATTACTCATATGTTATTCTCATTTTGGGGGATTATTTTTACAGTCTTTTTGGTGAATTTCTCTAGCTCAGAGGTCCTATCTTTTACATCTGCGATTCGATCTTCTGCATGGTCTAACCTGCTTTCGATATTTTCTTTTCTTTTTTTATATATATGATCAGTTATTTAATTAGGTTCTTGGCAAAAAATTTAGAACACCAATTTGTGAGGATAAACTCAATTTGTAAGAGCAAACATGGATCGCATATAGCCCTGGAGCTGAGGACCAGCTTTGATTTTTGGTAAAATTTGCGAATCCACAGCTTTCTGATCAACCATACTCTGCTCTGAAATCTCGTATTTCTCTTTCTCTGTGTCGAAGATCTCACCTTCCTGGTGTCTGGGTTTCTGCAGTTTCTTTTTCTTGAAGTAAGCATCGGTAAGGTGCTTTGGGATTTTTTACTTTGCTAATATCAATTTTCGTGGAGGTGGCAATGACAAATTTCTGGTGTGTTCTTCACAGTGGAACTCGATTGAGAACCAGCAGTACAGTCATAAGTAGGAAGCCACTGCTCAGCTGCTTCAGGAAAACCACTCTCTGGCCTCTGTGGCCTCCAGTGAGGATGATCAAAACGGTCCCAGGAGTGATGCTAGCTCGCAGCTTTCCCACATGCTGACTGAAGGGTTTTTTGCCGGGGTTCAATAGATTTTGAGGCACATCTTCAGAAGGATAATACCTAGGCATTTTTCACAGTTTAACTACCTGGGTACCACCATTCTTGTCTACACCAACTGGTTTTGTAACAGTCACAAGATCCTTCTTCTTTTTCTTTTCAATCCTGGATTTAGTGGCCAAGTACTACCTCTTGTACATGGCCTTCCTGGAAATACATGCCCCAGACCAGGACTGGGTTTCGGCTGCAATGGGGCTTCCCCTTCTTGAGCTTTTTAGCCTTGGGGTCACCCTTTTTAACCTTGCCACTGGCATCAGCCTTCTTGGCTTCAGGTTTCTTCTCCTTAGTATCCTGTTTTGCAGATTTTTCACATGCCATCTTGTATAGTGGGAAAAAGAGCTGCTTTTGATATTTCCAACGGAAGTTGTTTTGGGGGGTTTTTTTGAGAGGTTTTTTTTGCTATAGGGCGCGTGCGCTCGCCAGACAGACAGAGAGAGACATAGAGACAGAAAGCGAGAAATCGCCCCCCAGGGGGGATGGTCACGCTGCAATCCCTTCTCCTCCATTCTCCTCTCGGGATCTTGGGCACGCACGCACACGCGCCTGGCGTGAGTTTTAAGCCACCGGGTCTGGGACACGAACCGTGGTCGACTACATGGGAGTCCAGCGACATAGCCATTACGCTAACTGCTGGTTCCCAGCCAGCGGAAGTTTTGATTTCTGGTATTACAGCCTTCATCTCTAACAATTCCATTTGATTCTTTTTTATAATGTTTACCTTCTCTTCAGATCATGCAAGAACTTCCTCACCTCCTGGAACTCAGTGTCGCTTTCCTCCTGTATCTTCTGGAGTTCATTGTCTCTATTCTCTAGCATCTCTGTTAGCTTTGTCACTCTGAATATTTTAAATTCTTTATCTGACATTTCCATGAGTTCCCTTGTATTCTTTGTGAAGGAAGAGTTATTCTTTTCCATTAGAGGAGAGAGATTTTCTTGGTTTCTCATATTTCTTGTACCTCTGCAGTGGTATCTGGCCATCTAATGGATTATACGTTTTTTCCTATGTCTTAGAGTTAAATCTGAGCAATCAGACGAATGCAGAAGGAGGTGACCTGCAGTCTGTAAACAGTACCATTTTTATCCCTTTGTACAATTGATTCAGTGAAAATAGGAGGGTGTAGTCTGGGCCTAGGTCTTTGGTGGTCAAAATCCCGGAATGGGGCCCGCTCAGAACTCAGATACAGATAGCCGCTGATTGACTTATCCTGGCTCCTGGCTAGACTGGGGAGCAGGAGGGTGAAGTCTGGGCAGAGGGTCTTGGTGGTCACAATATCTGATTGGCGCTGCTCAGAATTCTGCAGTAAGATTATTTTTAAGTTACTGTGGAGTGTGCCATTTCTCTTGACTATTTTGTTAAAAATGCTTTCTTTTGTTTTAATTTTAGGCGACTGAAAGGTATGACATTTTTGATCCAAGACCGTCCATTTCAGCCCAGGGAACTACAGTGGTGACAAGGACATGGGACTCCTACTGCCAGATTACAGATGGTTTAATACAATTGCCATCCTGGCTGACAACTGTGAAAAGGAACTTTGGATTATTTTGTTTTATTTTTGCAGGACACCACAATTTCAAATCCATAGGACACATCAGGTAATACTCTCCTGTCACTTCAGAAAAACATATGCTTCTTGGGACCAAACAGATGGTGTAATGGTTACATTGCAGGACTCTCACATGGCCAACTGTGGTTAAAGTCTCGGACCTGGAAGCATGGGACTTGGCACCATATGTGTCAGTGTTCATGCTCAAAATGGCAAGGGGAGGGACTAGCAGTTAGCGTAATGGCTACGTCGCTGGACTTCCACGTAGTCGACTGCGATTAGAGTCCTGGACCTGGTGACTTAAGCTCACACTGGGCGCCTGTGTGTGTGTGCCCAAGACCCTGAGAAGAGAATGGAGGAGAAGGGATTGCAGCGTGACCATCCCCCCTGAGGGGGGTGATTTCTCGCTTTCTGTCTCTCTATCTCTCTCTGTCTGTCTGGTGAGCGCACGCGCCCTATAGCAAAAACCGCTCAAAAAAAATAATAAAAAATGGCAAGGGGAGAATGGAGAAGGGCTCTATCAGGCGAGTGTATATGCCCTATAGCAAAAATCTCTATTAAAAAAAAGGAAAGAAACATGTTTCTTTCTGTCTATATTTGTCTGTCTGCCTTCCTTTCCTTTACCGCACTTTCCACAGAGAGAGAAAAAACACCCCATGATGGAGCATGATCATGCCACAGTTCCTCTCCATTTTTCTGTTGGGATTTAGAGGGGTACACACGCACATGTGCCCATCATGTTTTTCAAGCCACCAGCACCAGGATTTGAACCATGTCTGACCATGTGGGATCTAACTCTCTTACCCACAGAGTTATCAATAAGTGGCCAGCCTTTCAAAATCTTACATATAAAAAACAAGAAACCAGAATGTTTGAGCCACAGTGTTTTAAGTAAACCTCTCCCCACGTTGCAGTCTTATTGTTTCACAGTGAACCAATTAACTTTAGTATGGGATATGATGATGACGACCTACTTTTTGTTCAGTTTAGTCTACCTATGACTTTCAAGTTATTTATCTATTTCTTTCAAAAGAAAGACGGAGACAGAGACCCTTGCAGGGTCTTGCAAGGTTGCTATCCTCCCTGCCAGTCAGCAAGGGTGTACCAGTGGGCCCATCCAGCATGTTCAGCTTGAGCTAGCATCTGACTCTGGGGCCTTACCATATGGTTCTAGTGTCACATCCCTACTGCCTATGCTGCCACACTGGACCATGGTCTGCCTGAGGCTGTAGGTTTTTGTTTTTGTTTTTTTGTTCTCTAGAGGGTTTTGTTTGTTTGTTTTTTTAGTTTTGGGCACATGTGATTGACAGAGAGCAAGGAGAAACTGAGAAATCACCCCTCAGGGGGATGGCCATACTGCAGTCCCCTCTCCATTCTCTTCTAGGGATTTTTCAGCAAGTTCATGTATGTGCACCTGGCATGTTTTTCAAGCCACTGGGTCTGGGACTCGAACTGAAGTCAACTATGTGGAATTCAGCCTCTTTAACCTCCATGCCACCAGCTTGTCCATGATCTTTTTTTTTTTTTTTTTTAATTTTCAGATATATTTTTGATTCCTTAAGTTTTAGATATTTAATTGAGATACACTCAGGAAAAGAACTCTTGAATTTTCCTGGTTGACAGAGAGAACACAAGTACTGCTCATTTTTACTGCAAAATTTCATTATGAAGTTTTTTTAAGAAATTCAGAAAACTTGAATTTTACAATAAACACTCATACAGCTACCTCTCAATTTTATCATTAACAGTTTACTATACATGTTTTAACTTACCTATCTGGCCATCTACTCTTTAATATTTTTGATGCATTTCAGAATAAGTTGTTTATATCAAGTTCTGCAGTTTGGGATGCATTTTTTCTTCTGTCCTAAAATGACAGCTATCTTTATGTTTACTCTCTGATAAAATCTGTTATTTTATATCCAGTGTGACGCTCCCAGTATTTTTCTTAAGCTCACTAGTGAAATGAAATATCCTACTGTCTTATGTATTTGTCTCCTGTGGATTTCACATTTTGGGGTTTCTGATATGTGGTGTTTGACATTGAATCACATAAATCAGGAGAGTTTTCAGTGCTTTATTCATATTGTTGAATAGAACTGTTAGCCCAGATTTATAAATATGTTTTGTGTGTAGAATGTTGCTGTTATTTGTTATTTGGCAATGGAATTCAGGGTGGTTTTAAGAAATCTGGGCTTTATGGAATCTTGCTGTAGGCTATGATAAAATATTTTTGTCACAGACTAATACTCATAATTCCTTTAAAGATCAATTTTGTTTTTGTTTTTTTAATTGGCTAGAGTGCACATGTGCTTGTCAGAGAAGAGAGAAAGAGAGGAAAATGAGAAAGTCCCTCCCATTATGGAGGATGGCCACACCACAGTTTCTTCTCTAGTTCTCTTTTAGGGATTTTGAGCATGCCATGAACATGTGCCTGGCATATTTTTTTTTTTTTCAAGCCACTGGGTCAGGACTTGAAGCCATGTGAGATCTAGCTACCTTAACCAGTACATCACCACCTGGCTCTAGAAAGAGATTTTAAATGTCATCTGTATATACATATATATATATATATATATAACTCTCCAGCCATTACCTGCCATCTTGATGTAGTTCATTTCTCTCTGTTTTTTAAAAACTTTGACATAGTAAGGTGTGTGTCAAAATCACCATTTAATCTTTATTTTAACTCTTTTCTCACCATATTACAACTTTTTTACTTAAACACAGCCACCACAATTTTGTATATTCTAATTGTCTTTCTGTCTGTGTATATTCAACATTTTTTCTGGAACATAGAAGACAGTCAATATTGTGTAGTAACTGAATGTAAAAATGTTTCAAATTAGTTAATTTTTTTTTCTTTCTTGCTAAGGCTTCAAGTTCCCTGTAGAATTTTAAAATAACCTTTGCTAATGAGGATGTCTGATACTGTTACTATAAAAGATGAAACTGAAACAATGAAGAATTTGGAGGCAGAAGTGAAAGATAAAACCAGAGTTGAAAATCTTATCAAATCGGAAAACTATGAGACGATTTTGACAGAGAAGAATGAACGTTGTATTGACAACAATATTGATTTGCAGGTAAGCAGGATTTTCTCTAAGACTATACGTACTAAATATTCAATAAATAATTGTTTCTCTTCTTACAAAACTCACTTTTCAAAATTCTAAAAGTATGTTGTCTCTCAGGTCATTCTTACCAGCTGTTTTTTGAGCTACCTGAATTAGCCAGGTCTTCAACTCTTTGATTTACTTGTAGTGTGTAATTAATTCTTTCTATTTGTTTATGGCCAGTGTGTTTTTATTAGCTTTATTACTTTTTATTCCACCTTTCCCCTAACTAACATTACAATGAAAGTTCAGAATTTAACCTAAGAGCTCTTAGAGGAAAGAGAAACAGAAATTGAAACTGTAGTTTTTAGTTTAGCCTTGTGAATAAAGAATTCTATTTTTGGAGGCACTATTCTATCATTCTTTCTATAGTATATCCTAGAGACATTGTGGGCTATATGCCAGAAATTACAGATTCACTTGTAATAACAAAGCTTTCTAATAAAAGGTTATCTCATTCCTTCATTCAGTCAAAACTTTGTTTATTCCCATCATCTGCCAGGCACCATCTGAGACAATTCTAGCAATTTCTACAACAAAAAAAAAGGATTTAGGCCCCACTGATTTAGAATAGTCAAGTGGTAATTATCTGAGAAACTAGGAGAAATCACATATTTTTTCCCAGTCATTTTTAGTAATAGCATTTTATGAAATGATAAAATATCACCATGCCTGTAATCAGAACATTTAGTAATGGCAGTGTGCCAATGTCCTGATTACATCAGAGAAAATACGCTAAAATTCTATTGCATTTCTAATTCAAATAATAAAAGATTTTATTTAGTCTTTTTTCTACATCTAATGCTCAGTCTCTGGGGTCATGCTTATTAACAAGTGATTACCTTTGGTTGTTCATTTCCTATCGTGTCTATTGCGTTACCCTTGGTGGGAAGCACAAGACCATTGAAATCACTTCTCTCTCATCTTGGCCCAGTTGTTTGTACTGCAGGAGAATTTCATACAATGCTCAAACGTTTATCGAAAGCCTCTTCTGTGCTTTGGAAATATCAGAGTAAACAAGGATGGACAGGTTCTTTGATCTTGTGTTCCTTATAGCAACGTTTATCTAAAGCCTCTTCTGTGCTTCTGTGCTTTGGAAATATCAGAGTAAACAAGGATGGACAGGTTCTTTGATCTTGTGTTCCTTATAGCATGGTAACTGTAAAGGGAGGAACCAGTAAAGGAGTAAGGAGCAGGAAAGAGAATATGAGAATTCATTTTGTTAATGTGTTGTTAATATTGTATCCATTGTCTATCTAGCTGTTTTTGAGAATTTACTGTCTGTAAGAGTATGTACACTCTGCTTTAAGTTTTTGAGGTCCAGAATGCCTCTGTCCATGGTGCCTGACAAAAGGCTTACAGTATAACTTGTATAGAAGGGATTTTTAAGTAATGGAAATTGGGAATCCAAAAGTAGATATAATTTTTCATGTGTTTTCACTTAAAATCATGTAAAACAAAGGCAACTTTTTCAAATATCAACAGAATAATTTTTTAAGAGGAATGTAGTTAATATGGTGTTACCTTTAAATTAATATGGAGTTAACTGTTCTAATATACTACTAGACATTTTATCTTCCTTGGTACTTAAAGGTTGTCATGTCAAACAGCAAGTATTATTTTTACTCATAAATCTGGATGTATGTGTACCAAATCATTTATGTTTCCTCCTGAGAATTTCAAATAGACCATTAACTTTTTTCTAGTAGAATAATAAAGTAGTCTCTACTTTCCTCCTTCGGCAAAATTGTCTTCAGAAACATAACTACTGTGACTTAAGAAAAGGGGATGTTTATTTTCTGAAAGAAGCATCCATTCCATCCATTTATACTAAAACTGCACATACTTAGTGTATGCAGTTCACCGAGTAAAATCATTTCTAAAAGAAGGGATGTCAAAGATTATTTTATACTATGAAGAAACCTTACGATTTTCTCCTCTCTAATAAGAACAGTTTTTACTGAGGCCAGCAGGTAGCATAATGGTTGAAACACTGGACTCCCAAATGGCGGACTGCAGTTCAAGTTCCTCCTGGCAGCTTGCTTTCTCACTTTCCCTCTCTGTCTTTTTCTGGTCAGATTAAAAATAATAATAATGAGCGACCAGCAGCTGGCATAATGACTGTGTCAGTGGACTCTCATGTAGTCGACCACGGTTTGAGTTCCAGACCCAGTAGTTTAAACTCACGCCGGGCCCGTGTGCGTGCATGCCCAAGATTCCAAGAGGAGAATGGAGGAGAAGGGATTGTGGCATGGTTATCGCCTCTGGGGGTGATTTCTCACTTTCTGTCTCTGTCTCTGTCTTCCTGGCAAGAGCATGTGCCCTATAGCAAAAAACACTCTGAAATAGTAATAATAATAATGATAAATTAAATAAAATAATTCTTTTAAAAAAATAAAAAAAGAAAAGAGTAGTATTAACCAAAAATAATTTCATCAAGCTAGTAAGAGGTCAGCAAACGTTAGGTATCCAAGCAGAAATTATCTCATAACTTCCTTGACTGTTTCTTTTATAAATAATTCTATTTGTATGGCTCTTTCTACTTTTTAAAGTTGTTTGTTAGTTGCATTTTTTTATTCAGGGTTTTCTTTGGCACTATAAACTTTCATAAGAGTTTTAGGATTACGTTCTTATTAATTTCTTCATATTGAGATGCTGGAAAATTCATGATGTATTTTTTCTGTGAAAAAAATGTATCATGACTTTTCCAACAACCCAATACTTCAGAGCTAGTTCAAGTAACCTGTGTGCATTAATATAGAAAAGTTAACTTTCCCACATAATTGCCATGGCATTGTTCTGTATTGGCAGTCATGGTCATTAGTAATTGTGCAAAGGATTTTTGCTTAGTAATTTTCCTTCTGCTACACACCTTTCCCTTTGAGAATCTAGAGGTTTATCTTATACTTCCTAAAATTATTTGTAAGTTGGGACAGAGCAGTGGATGTCAGGTTTCTAAAATTAGAAAAATGTGTTTTGTTAGACTATCATATCCCTGTTCTTTAATATGAGGCAAATGGTGGGGACAAGAAGAAAGTGTTTGCTTTGATTTCCTGTGTATAACTCATTAGGGTGGCCTTCATTGTTTGATTCTTTTGGTTTTCAGGAATAGATTATTCAGATTAAATTTTGGGTAGATTATTTGTGTTGGATTTATAGTCATTTACTTGAAATGAAAATTTAAAATCTTGCCCTTGGGACCAGCAGGTGGCCTGGTAGTTAAGGCACCAGATTCCACATGGCCAGCTGTGCAGTTTGAGTCCCAGACCCAGCAAAAAAAAACACACCAGGCACACATGCATGCATGCGTGCCCAAAATCCTGAAAGAAGGGCTTAATTGTGGTATGGCTATCTCCCCAGTAGGTGATTTCTCGCTTTCCCTTCTCTGTGTTTCTCTCTCTGTCTATCCAGAGAGTGCACTGGTCCTATGGCAAAAGTCTTTAAAAAAAAAAGAACCCTACCTACTTTTTACTTATTAAAAGTTTATGCTTGTCCCAACTGCAGTAACAGAAACTGCCAGTGTTATTTGGCAGACTGAAGCTAGGTGGAAGACCCAAGTTTGATTCCTGGCCCACCCAAAATAGTCAGGCGTGATAGTATGTACTTATAGTCCAGCTACTCAGGAGTCTGAGGCAGGAGGATCACAATGTACCACAACCATGTCTAAAACCACACACATACACATACACATACTCACTACACAGGAATAAAATTTAAATTCAGCTTTGTCCCAGGGTTTTTGTCTATATATGTGTGTATATACACAAAACCCAATACTTATTTTGAACAGTTCAAACAGTGTCCCTAACTAACTATTGATTAACAACAGGACAATCAATCCAAATTGTATTAGTAACCCTTGGTTGTGGAGGTAGTAAGAAAACCAATTTCGAAGGGGGCTGGCAGGTAGTGTGGTAGTTAAGACACTGTACTCCCACCATGGTTTAAGTCCTGTACCTGGCACCTTAAAAATCATGCCAGGCACGTGTGTATGCATGCCCAGAAATCCCAGGAGAAGAATGGAGGTGGGATTGCGGTTTATGTCCATCCCCCTGGGGGGGGAGGGTGTGATTTCTCACTTTCTCTCTCACCCTCGTCCCAAAAACAAAACAACAAACAAACAAAATAGAAAACTGACTTTTGTTAACTAAGCCTATGTACCAGAGTCATGCACTATATGAGTGACCTTTCTTCACACAGAATCAGTTAAAGTAGTTATTTAGTATCCTCATTTCTGTAGTAAGCTCTTTGATAATCGAGGTGATAATCTTACATCTTGTATCCCCCACATTCCGATACTTTTACTGAAAAGGTGGTGAAGGGTACTATAAGGGGCATAAAAACAAAATGACAGTACATTTTCTTGTTTGAGAAACAAAATAAGAAGGATGTATGCTAAGTTCCTACCTAGTAGATAATTAGAGTTTAACATGCAGTAGTCGCTATTGCTAATATATAGCATTATCTTCATAGTCGTTACTACTTACTTAATGGAACAACTATATAGCTTCTCAAAGCTTTATTGACCTGTAAGACAGATTTTATTCTTTAGTAGTAAAATAAAAAGTAAAACCTTTTTCCTGATGTAAGCTCCCCAGAATTACAGTGTAATCTGTTTTTATTGTTTCCTATCAATTATCTTTAATAAGTTGAACTTTTTAAAACTTGGAGTTTACTTCCCATAGCAGACTTGACTTTCTAGAATTATTTCTAGGACTTGGTACTCTAGCTACAGAACTTGGGATGTATACATATGTGAAGGACTTCAAGCATATGTGCTTTTCACGGTGCTTTACTATGGTATATAAAAAGTCTGTTCACATCTTGTGAGTATAGAATTGCTTTTACATGAACCAGCAGGTGGCATGGTGTAGCAGTTACATCACTGGTCTCCCACATGGCCGACTGTGGTTCAAGTCCTAGACCTTATGGCTTCACAATCATGCCGGGTGCATGTACGTTCATGCCCAAGATCCTGGGAGGGCAGTGGAGGAGAAGGGATTGCAGAGTGGCTGTCCTTCGGGAAGTGATTTGTCACTTTCCCTCTCTCTGTCTCTGTCTCTCTCTCTCTCTCCAGGAAGCACACTCGCCCTAAGGCAAAAACCTCTTAAAAACAAAAGGGGGACCCATTTTCTTGATTCTAAATTAGACTCCCCCACACTCCCGATTGGACGTATCCGGTGTCTCCCAGCACTTTAGTGGGAGAGACACATCCATCGCTCCCACCCCCTCAGACACCCTTAGGGCTCAACCTTGGGTGTTCACCTCTCATCTTGGGCTCTGCAGAGGAAAGGCAGAGTCCACGGGCAACCCTGAGTACCCTTGGCAGGGCAGGAGAAAGGCCTAACTAAAGGCCCAAACCCGGTCCTGCTGGTCAGTGGGACAGGACGGGCCCTACTGGAGAACCCTTGGGGATTGGAGGACGATTTCCACCTGAACGGAGGGAGGGGGCTGCTTGATCTGTTTGCAGACCGACCCAGAGATAACTAAACAGCCTAGGTGTTGTAAGGCCACCGGCACCCTGTCTCAGGGCCACCCTAATCACCCCCCCCCCCAGATCCCTTTCCTGTCAAAGCCCCCAGTCCCCACCCTCTCTGCATCTGCCCCTTTCCACCTTTGGAAAGGGAGTAAACCTTTTTCTGTCCACGTGCTCTGAGTCCTGCACCACAGTTCACGCCCACACGGACTTCCTCACCTGGTCGGGATACGTCAGTCTGCCCGCTGAGAAAGGCTTGCCGGCTTCATTAACCAGCCTAGCGGTATGGTGGTGGTCTAGCCGTGAGCGCTGGAGAAGCAGCTTGGAAGAATCCAGTGTCAGTTGTCCTGCAGGCAGATTCCTCTAAGTCAGACCAGCTGTGACCGGACGCCCTGTCACCTCTGCACCTCAGCATGCCCCTACCTCGAGTGTCGCAGCCCCGAGAAGTCACTCATGGTAGCCGTTACAACGCATTGTCTCTTCACCCCTTCCTCCCGGTACCTTGTAGTGTGTAATTAATTCTTTCTATTTGTTTATGGCCAGTGTGTTTTTATTAGCTTTATTACTTTTTATTCCACCTTTCCCCTAACTAACATTACAATGAAAGTTCAGAATTTAACCTAAGAGCTCTTAGAGGAAAGAGAAACAGAAATTGAAACTGTAGTTTTTAGTTTAGCCTTGTGAATAAAGAATTCTATTTTTGGAGGCACTATTCTATCATTCTTTCTATAGTATATCCTAGAGACATTGTGGGCTATATGCCAGAAATTACAGATTCACTTGTAATAACAAAGCTTTCTAATAAAAGGTTATCTCATTCCTTCATTCAGTCAAAACTTTGTTTATTCCCATCATCTGCCAGGCACCATCTGAGACAATTCTAGCAATTTCTACAACAAAAAAAAAGGATTTAGGCCCCACTGATTTAGAATAGTCAAGTGGTAATTATCTGAGAAACTAGGAGAAATCACATATTTTTTCCCAGTCATTTTTAGTAATAGCATTTTATGAAATGATAAAATATCACCATGCCTGTAATCAGAACATTTAGTAATGGCAGTGTGCCAATGTCCTGATTACATCAGAGAAAATACGCTAAAATTCTATTGCATTTCTAATTCAAATAATAAAAGATTTTATTTAGTCTTTTTTCTACATCTAATGCTCAGTCTCTGGGGTCATGCTTATTAACAAGTGATTACCTTTGGTTGTTCATTTCCTATCGTGTCTATTGCGTTACCCTTGGTGGGAAGCACAAGACCATTGAAATCACTTCTCTCTCATCTTGGCCCAGTTGTTTGTACTGCAGGAGAATTTCATACAATGCTCAAACGTTTATCTAAAGCCTCTTCTGTGCTTCTGTGCTTTGGAAATATCAGAGTAAACAAGGATGGACAGGTTCTTTGATCTTGTGTTCCTTATAGCATGGTAACTGTAAAGGGAGGAACCAGTAAAGGAGTAAGGAGCAGGAAAGAGAATATGAGAATTCATTTTGTTAATGTGTTGTTAATATTGTATCCATTGTCTATCTAGCTGTTTTTGAGAATTTACTGTCTGTAAGAGTATGTACACTCTGCTTTAAGTTTTTGAGGTCCAGAATGCCTCTGTCCATGGTGCCTGACAAAAGGCTTACAGTATAACTTGTATAGAAGGGATTTTTAAGTAATGGAAATTGGGAATCCAAAAGTAGATATAATTTTTCATGTGTTTTCACTTAAAATCATGTAAAACAAAGGCAACTTTTTCAAATATCAACAGAATAATTTTTTAAGAGGAATGTAGTTAATATGGTGTTACCTTTAAATTAATATGGAGTTAACTGTTCTAATATACTACTAGACATTTTATCTTCCTTGGTACTTAAAGGTTGTCATGTCAAACAGCAAGTATTATTTTTACTCATAAATCTGGATGTATGTGTACCAAATCATTTATGTTTCCTCCTGAGAATTTCAAATAGACCATTAACTTTTTTCTAGTAGAATAATAAAGTAGTCTCTACTTTCCTCCTTCGGCAAAATTGTCTTCAGAAACATAACTACTGTGACTTAAGAAAAGGGGATGTTTATTTTCTGAAAGAAGCATCCATTCCATCCATTTATACTAAAACTGCACATACTTAGTGTATGCAGTTCACCGAGTAAAATCATTTCTAAAAGAAGGGATGTCAAAGATTATTTTATACTATGAAGAAACCTTACGATTTTCTCCTCTCTAATAAGAACAGTTTTTACTGAGGCCAGCAGGTAGCATAATGGTTGAAACACTGGACTCCCAAATGGCGGACTGCAGTTCAAGTTCCTCCTGGCAGCTTGCTTTCTCACTTTCCCTCTCTGTCTTTTTCTGGTCAGATTAAAAATAATAATAATGAGCGACCAGCAGCTGGCATAATGACTGTGTCAGTGGACTCTCATGTAGTCGACCACGGTTTGAGTTCCAGACCCAGTAGTTTAAACTCACGCCGGGCCCGTGTGCGTGCATGCCCAAGATTCCAAGAGGAGAATGGAGGAGAAGGGATTGCGGAATGGTTATCACCTCTGGGGGTGATTTCTCACTTTCTGTCTCTGTCTCTGTCTTCCTGGCAAGAGCATGTGCCCTATAGCAAAAAACACTCTGAAATAGTAATAATAATAATGATAAATTAAATAAAATAATTCTTTTAAAAAAATAAAAAAAGAAAAGAGTAGTATTAACCAAAAATAATTTCATCAAGCTAGTAAGAGGTCAGCAAACGTTAGGTATCCAAGCAGAAATTATCTCATAACTTCCTTGACTGTTTCTTTTATAAATAATTCTATTTGTATGGCTCTTTCTACTTTTTAAAGTTGTTTGTTAGTTGCATTTTTTTATTCAGGGTTTTCTTTGGCACTATAAACTTTCATAAGAGTTTTAGGATTACGTTCTTATTAATTTCTTCATATTGAGATGCTGGAAAATTCATGATGTATTTTTTCTGTGAAAAAAATGTATCATGACTTTTCCAACAACCCAATACTTCAGAGCTAGTTCAAGTAACCTGTGTGCATTAATATAGAAAAGTTAACTTTCCCACATAATTGCCATGGCATTGTTCTGTATTGGCAGTCATGGTCATTAGTAATTGTGCAAAGGATTTTTGCTTAGTAATTTTCCTTCTGCTACACACCTTTCCCTTTGAGAATCTAGAGGTTTATCTTATACTTCCTAAAATTATTTGTAAGTTGGGACAGAGCAGTGGATGTCAGGTTTCTAAAATTAGAAAAATGTGTTTTGTTAGACTATCATATCCCTGTTCTTTAATATGAGGCAAATGGTGGGGACAAGAAGAAAGTGTTTGCTTTGATTTCCTGTGTATAACTCATTAGGGTGGCCTTCATTGTTTGATTCTTTTGGTTTTCAGGAATAGATTATTCAGATTAAATTTTGGGTAGATTATTTGTGTTGGATTTATAGTCATTTACTTGAAATGAAAATTTAAAATCTTGCCCTTGGGACCAGCAGGTGGCCTGGTAGTTAAGGCACCAGATTCCACATGGCCAGCTGTGCAGTTTGAGTCCCAGACCCAGCAAAAAAAAACACACCAGGCACACATGCATGCATGCGTGCCCAAAATCCTGAAAGAAGGGCTTAATTGTGGTATGGCTATCTCCCCAGTAGGTGATTTCTCGCTTTCCCTTCTCTGTGTTTCTCTCTCTGTCTATCCAGAGAGTGCACTGGTCCTATGGCAAAAGTCTTTTAAAAAAAAAAGAACCCTACCTACTTTTTACTTATTAAAAGTTTATGCTTGTCCCAACTGCAGTAACAGAAACTGCCAGTGTTATTTGGCAGACTGAAGCTAGGTGGAAGACCCAAGTTTGATTCCTGGCCCACCCAAAATAGTCAGGCGTGATAGTATGTACTTATAGTCCAGCTACTCAGGAGTCTGAGGCAGGAGGATCACAATGTACCACAACCATGTCTAAAACCACACACATACACATACACATACTCACTACACAGGAATAAAATTTAAATTCAGCTTTGTCCCAGGGTTTTTGTCTATATATGTGTGTATATACACAAAACCCAATACTTATTTTGAACAGTTCAAACAGTGTCCCTAACTAACTATTGATTAACAACAGGACAATCAATCCAAATTGTATTAGTAACCCTTGGTTGTGGAGGTAGTAAGAAAACCAATTTCGAAGGGGGCTGGCAGGTAGTGTGGTAGTTAAGACACTGTACTCCCACCATGGTTTAAGTCCTGTACCTGGCACCTTAAAAATCATGCCAGGCACGTGTGTATGCATGCCCAGAAATCCCAGGAGAAGAATGGAGGTGGGATTGCGGTTTATGTCCATCCCCCTGGGGGGGGAGGGTGTGATTTCTCACTTTCTCTCTCACCCTCGTCCCAAAAACAAAACAACAAACAAACAAAATAGAAAACTGACTTTTGTTAACTAAGCCTATGTACCAGAGTCATGCACTATATGAGTGACCTTTCTTCACACAGAATCAGTTAAAGTAGTTATTTAGTATCCTCATTTCTGTAGTAAGCTCTTTGATAATCGAGGTGATAATCTTACATCTTGTATCCCCCACATTCCGATACTTTTACTGAAAAGGTGGTGAAGGGTACTATAAGGGGCATAAAAACAAAATGACAGTACATTTTCTTGTTTGAGAAACAAAATAAGAAGGATGTATGCTAAGTTCCTACCTAGTAGATAATTAGAGTTTAACATGCAGTAGTCGCTATTGCTAATATATAGCATTATCTTCATAGTCGTTACTACTTACTTAATGGAACAACTATATAGCTTCTCAAAGCTTTATTGACCTGTAAGACAGATTTTATTCTTTAGTAGTAAAATAAAAAGTAAAACCTTTTTCCTGATGTAAGCTCCCCAGAATTACAGTGTAATCTGTTTTTATTGTTTCCTATCAATTATCTTTAATAAGTTGAACTTTTTAAAACTTGGAGTTTACTTCCCATAGCAGACTTGACTTTCTAGAATTATTTCTAGGACTTGGTACTCTAGCTACAGAACTTGGGATGTATACATATGTGAAGGACTTCAAGCATATGTGCTTTTCACGGTGCTTTACTATGGTATATAAAAAGTCTGTTCACATCTTGTGAGTATAGAATTGCTTTTACATGAACCAGCAGGTGGCATGGTGGTTAAGGCGCTGGAGTCAACATGGCCGACTGTGGCTCAAGTCCTAAACTTAGTGGCTTGCTTTCTTACTTTCTCTTTCTCTGTCTCTCTCTCTGGTCAAATTGAAAAAAATAATAAATAAAATAAAATAATTGTTAAATATTTTATATATTTTTATTTCTTTGCATAATTTTTTACCTATGTCACACAGTAGGATGCAGAAATTCCTTATCTTTGTTTAATATAAAGAGTAGCTGTAAGCCACAGTCAGTGTTTCATGACCCAAAGGGTTGAAATTGTTTAAAAAAAAATAATGCTTTATTTTAAAAATAAATCAGCTTTCCCAATGCAGAAAACATCATTGTTTTATGTTACTCCAAAGAAATTGGCAGCCTAGCATCTATCATTTTTATTACACATGATCTTTAGGTAGACATTGGACATTTTGATGCATTATCTTCATTCCACATAGTTACCATTAATCCTTATGATTACCTAGAAAAGTCGTGAGAATGAAACAGCTTTTCACAGTGTATTTAGAGACTTAATTGAGGGACCAGCAGTTGGCATAATGGCTGTATCAATGGACTCCCATGTAGTCGACCACGGTTTGAGTCCCAAATTCAGTGGCTTCAACTCATGCCAGGCGCTTGTTCCTTCATGCCCAAGATACTGAGAGGAGAATGGAGAAGAAATTGCAGCGTGGCCATCCCCCCAGGGGGTAATTTCTCACTTTCTTTCTTTCTGTCTTTCTGGCAAGCACATGCACCCTATAGCAAAAACCTTTCAAAAAATAAAAAAGAGAGAGAGAGACTTAATTGAAAGATTTTAACCATTATAATTTATTTTGTTCATAATTATTAATTAGAAATGTAAACTAGTCCCCCCTTTTGAAATAAGTCAGATTTCCCTTAATTGGTTGGTATTTATTGGTGGTTATTTTTATGTTAATATGTAAATATAGCCCATGAAAATTATTGCTCTTAGTTGTTGGAGCCTGCCCTGGTCTTGGCTCTATCTAAGGAGGAAACAGAAAGAATGAGACAGAGACAGAGTAGCAGTGGACAGCCTGGGCCTAGGTAGCCCAAGCAACTTGTGGCTCCCAGACAAACTGGGCACCTTTATTTATAGGGCAAAGTGACATTTCATATGTGTGTATTTCACAACATTCCATAAATATGTTGATTACAGACAATAAGCAAGTAACAAAATTTATAAGGACTTAGACATACTGAGCCAGGTGTATCCCTTAGTGATAATTCCATTAAAGAAAAATCCCATTATCTTCTTTTCTAATAGAGAAAAGCCTATATAGGTGTGGGGGAAGAAATACAAGGCTAAAAAATCTCTCCATAAGGCAGGCACCACCATGAGCAAAAACGACTAAAAACTTTACAGAGGCAAAACAGAAGTTAAACTTCATTAATTGAAGTCAAAATATTTCCTAAATGCTGTCAAATGTATCCGTTGGAGTGCTCCTAGCAATTTCTACCCTTTACTCTGCCTGCAGTGAGGGTTAAAGAAAAGACAGATTGCCAAGTTCTGCTATAACCCAAAGGGACAAGTGGTGTTTGTTCAAAACATTCCCCACACCTCACTCAGGGCCTCTTTCCAAACATGTCCCTACACTTAGTTTGTCTGTAAATTCTAGTATTTATAGCAGTTTTAAACTGATACTCTATTAAGGATATTTTATACTCTACTATTTGACTTAGTTCCTATCCTGTACTTCAGTATAAATAGAATAAATATAAATTGGAGACTTTATCCTTAAACCTGCTAAATTCTAATTTAGTTATTATCTCTCTGGTCTAGTAAAAGTCTGTAAAATAAACTCCTAAATTTTTGCTGACAATGAAATTCTGCTAACTAATAAAATCTATTTTTTTTAATAAGTATGTATCAAATCAGGAGAATTCCTGTTTAAAGCCAAATCTGACTGCCAAAGCAATAACAAAAATGTGGAATACAAGGTATTTGCCTTAAGAAATAGAACTTATTTTCTCTGCTTTGTTTTGTGTGCATGTATGTATGACAAATTTCTAATTCAAATATTTGAAATGAAATAATAATTGATTTTATCAAATAATGCTATCTTGGCAATTTATACTAAAGTACCAGTGGATTGTCTATTGCTCATAACACATTTCCACAAATATATAGGCTTGAAAACTGCGCCTGTTTATGAGCTAGTGGTGGGCTCAGCTGAATTCTCTGCTTCAGATTTTACGAAGCTGAACTCAAAGATGTCAGCCAAGCTGGGCTCTTTTCTGAAGATTCTAAGGAAGAATTTGCTTTCACTTTCCTTCCAATTCTTGTCGGACCTCAGTACCACACAGCTAGAGGTCTCAGGCTTCGTGTGTGTTGCCTGCCTATCAGACAAAACCACGTTCTACTCCTAGAGGCTGCCTATAGTCCTCACATGGTTCCTCCATCCTGAAAGCCAGCAGTGGTGTATTGAGTCCTTTTTACACTTTGAATCTTTCCGACTTGCCCTGTTACTCTTCATCAGAGAAAACTTTCAGCTTTTAAAGGGCTCACTTGATTGGGTAAGACCCATACCCAAACTTGTGATCGACTGATTTGGGGCTCAGTTACACATGCAAAATCTCTTCATAGCAATACCTATATTTGTGTTTGATTAAATCAGCAGATAGAGATTTAGGGGCTACCATTAGAATTCTGTCGAATATAATCAGTATTTAATCTACCACGAAAAGATTTTTTTCTGTTTTGTTGTTGTTGTTTTATAACTGTAATGTAAAACTACAGTGTACTAAGATTCTGAAGTTCTTGGGTTCTATTTGGCTCTTAGTAATTCTGATTCTAAACTGCGAGGTCCTTGAGGTCAGGAACTGTGCCTTATTCCTCTTCATTGCTCCAGTGCCGAGCATAGTGATGTGAATGACAGGAATTCAGGACATATTAAGTGAAATCAAATTAAGATAGTTTTATCTCTTTGTGTCTTTCCTCATCTTTCTCAACTTCATCAAAGCCTTCTTATAAATTAAAATTTAGATCATTAATTCACATATGAATTATGACTATTATAAAGCAATATTCTAAAACAGAACCATGGTAGGTTCCTAACATTCAGTCTCTATTACATTTATAAAGCTTAGGGGTTTTTTTTTTTTATTTTTAGGAATTATTTATTTCATTTTATTTTAATTTGACCAGAGAAAGAGGGAAAGTGAAGAAGCAAACCACCAGGTCTGGGACTTGAACCACAGTTGACCATGTGGGAGTCCAACACCTTGACCACCTACCAGGCCCACAGAGCTTATTTTTAATCTACCTGCTCACTGAATATTTTTATAAAGAACCCTGTGAATTAGTACAGATAGTATGAACTTTTACACAAATAATCCTTTACTTAAGCAAAATCAGAAAATTTAGATCCATCACTTCTGCATATGAATTCAGCATTTACTCTCCTAAATTAATCATCTCTTATTTTGGACATTTGTAGTAGAAGATACTGTATCAGTGGCATTTAAAAATCAAAGGAAGTAAAGCAGAGAACAGGAGCAATCCCAAATTACTTTCCCTTCTGCTGCCTCAGAACTGTAGGCAAGTGCATTTTGCAAGTATTCATCAGTTGCTTTTTTCCTGGTTTTTTTCTGTAAGCCCTAACTCTATGGTAACTTAACTTCTTTAACTTCTACCTTTTTTTGGAGAGGTTTTCCCTATGCAAAGATGTATCATGACTTTTATTTATTTATTTATTTAATTTTTTTGCTACAGGGCGTGTGCGCTCACCAGACAGAGACAGAGAGATAGAAATCGAGAAGTCACCCCCCCAGGGGGGATAGCCATGCTGCAATCCCTTGTCCTTCGTTCTCTTGCGATCTTGGGCACACACGCGTGCACACGCGCCCAGCATGAGTTTTAAGCCACCAGGTCCGGGACGCGAACCGCGGTCGACTAGTTGGGAGTCCAGCGACATAGCCATTACGCCAACTGCTGGTCCCTAACTTCTGCTTTTAGATGGAAGATGCAGACAATTAGAAACCCTTTTGACAATTAGGACACAGAGAGAAAAGACCACTTACATGCAGGAACCCTCTCAGCACTGCCATGTACACATGCATATACATAAGTCATTTTCTTACAAAGCCATTTTTCTTTATTTTTTTCCTGATTTCCTTTTGTTGCTGTTATTGTTAACTTGCAGTTTATGTAATCCAAAAACAAAATCCCAAGAATATAATGGTTCTTATCTTTGAGAAATTTGGGCTCAAAATGTTGCAATAGACTCTTATCATTGGCTCTACAAAGAAGCTTTTTTTTGGCTACTAGGATAAAATGATGGAGTTTTTCTTCATTTTTACATGAAGCATAGTAGTCTGTGTATTAAGGACTTTGTATCTGTTTTATTTTTGGTACCAAATTAGCGCCCTGGTATTAATGAGTATAAATGATAGATACCTGGACCCTGTCCTGTTTGAGATTAGGTTGGAAGGAGGCAAGAGGGAAGAGGGCAGGAGATGCTCTTATCCAGCCCTAATTCACGGATGCGGATTCCTCGTGACGGATGTTTAGTCCGGTCATGCTTGAACATCTGTGTTGAAAGTCTGCCCCCTGTTCTTTCCTGCTTTGTTGCCTTACTCCAGCCCTGATGGATGAGATTCTGCACTGATAACTAGAGGCATACTTCTTACATTGCTGAAAAGGCTTGGTAGATGTGTGGTCGGATTCTGATTCAGCCTCTGTTGAAATATACTCTTAAACTAGTTTGGGACTTTTTCTGAGTTTGGCTATTTAAAACCACTGAGTTTTAAAAACCAGTTTTCCCCTAACATTGGCTAAAGTGTAATATATTATAAAGTAATAGAAAAGTGTATTATGTTTTTCTACTAAGAAGTCACATTGTAAGTTCCATGGAGCTTAATTAACACAGAAATTGTGACTGTTGACTTACAGGAAAATGCCAACTGGGACCAGCAGTTAGCATAATGGCTATGTTGCTGGACTCCCATGTAGCCAACCATGGTTCGAGTCCCAGACCCAGTGGCTTAAACTCATGCCGGGCGCGTGTGCATGCGTGCCCAAGATTCCAAGAGGAGAAGGGATTGTGGCATGGCCATCCCCCTGGGGGATGATTTCTAGCTTTCTGTCTCTCTATCTCTCTCTCTGTGTCTCTTTGTATCTTTCTGGCGAGTGAGCGCACGTGCCCTACAGCAAAAACCTCCTCCCCCCCCCCAAAAAAAAATGCCAACCCACAGAAGGATTTTAGAGGACCTTCTGGAAAGGCGCTCCTGGGAGGAATCAATGCGCTTAGCGAAACTAACTTTCATTTCCTCATTTTCTGTACTTTCTACACAGTTTTTCTGTGGTTTAGATTTATGAACTAAGAAACAAATTTTCTATTTCGATATGAAATTTAATTCACATCTTTCTTGTTGTATATTCAGCGGCCATTGCAGTCATTTGGACAGACAGGAAAAAGGTCTAAGGTATTGTAAATATTTTGGTGTGCTGGCATGCCAAAGGCCTTCCTTCATGCTTGATGAATCCTTGTTTTCATATAGCACTACATTCAGTTTAGTTTTTTTCATATTTTGTTTTGGGCAGAAAGCTTATTTTATTTTATTTGGGGTTTTTGTGTTGCCTACTCGCTTTCGTGCATTGCTTTGTTTAAATCTTTGATGGTTCTTTATCTATAGAGAAAATTGCTTTCTCACCATTTTTGGGTTTTGAAATTGAAGTTGTTCCCATTCTTGCTATTGCTATAATTTTCAAAACTGCAACTATTTGTTTTCCCTCTTAACAACGAGCTTTACTGGTTGTTTAAAGATACATTTAACTTGCACATTCCATCCACTTTTATACATGGCAGAATCTATTTATAAAGAAACTCTCCCTAGGGGGCTTTTGCATATGCCCTAGATTTGTGAAATGTAGTGTTAATTTTAAATACTTCTCTTTAGTCAAGCTCAAAGTTAAAGCTAGTTCGGAGCCTTGCAGTATGTGAAGAATCTCCACCACCCCCCGCAGCAGAGATATCACAGGAGAACCAGGTAAAGAGCAAAACAAAACCAAACATTTGTTATTCAAAGAAATGGCAGAAATGGAGAAATTTTTATGAGGTTAAATAAGAGTGGTATCAGTATGTGTGTCATATTTTATTTTAGCAAAGTGAAACTAATTTGATAATACTTGCCACTGAAGGCAAAGCTATGAAAAGTTGGAAAAGTTTGCTTCAGTCTAGGTCTTAGAGCAATGATTTCTCTTCTTGAAAAACTTGGAGATAATAAAATTAACTGGGAAAGTGATTTTAAGAGAGTTATAAATTATTATTGATAAGTTACAAAATGTTGGAGTAGTGCATCCAGTGAATACAATTGTGATGAAATGTACTCTCTTAGTTGTGGCTTTTAGAAATTTGTTTAATACTTAACTGCTTGTGTAAGAGACTGCTCAAGACTTCTGCTTGATACCATATTTTGCATAACCTGAATGCCTGGTGAAGCCAGTGTGCATATTAGCTTGATTCTTTAATAACTGTCTATTCTAACTCCTTTTCTGTCTATTGTACAATTCAGAACAGTGAAATTAAAGCAAACAAAATATTTTTTGCCTCTTATATCTTTTTAAATGCTATCTATGTGATTTGACTTTTCTGTTAATCATGGCTATGGAATGATCTTTGTCTCATGTTACATTTATACATTCATGCATATTATTTTGGGCCCCTTCTTCCAGATGTTTTATCAGTGTGATAACTTTGTTAATGCTTGTTGTGTTTTATAACAGTCTAAGCTAGCTGAAATTCTCCTTGATCTCAAAAGTTATTATGAAAAGAATTGAGGCATCTTAGTGGTTACTGAAGAAGCCATAAATAATTTTTAAAAAAAGAAAAGGCCATGATTTGTACATTTTATATATATATATACACATACACACACACATATATATATATATATATATACACACACACATACATACATATATGTGTATCGATTGTACGCTTGGTGATTCAGGCAAAAATTTACACTTCTCATTTTTTAGATGATGTTCTCAAAAGCATGCTGTAGATACTGAAGATAATTGTAACATATGTAGAATATGCCCTTTTTTTTTTTAGAAAACATGGGACCAGCAGTTAGCGTAATGGCTATGTCGCTGGACTCCCACGTAGTCGACTGCAGTTCGAGTCCCAGACCCAGTGGCTTAAACTCACACTGGGCATGTGTGCGTGCGTGCCCAAGATCCCGAGAGGAAAATGGAGGAGAAAGGGATTGCGAGGTGGTCATCCCCCCTGGGAGGTGATTTCTCGTTTTCTATCTCTCTGCCTGTCTGGCAAGCACACGTGCCCTGTAACAAAAACCTCTCAAAAAAAAAAAAAAATGAAAAGAAAACAGTATACTCCTTTTTTGCTAAAATATAAGGAAAAGGTTTTAGGATAGTTAATTTGTTATCAGTGAAGAGTACTTAAATCCAGGACCAGCAGATGGCATAATGTCTACATCACTGGACTCTCATGTAGTCGACTGTGGTTTGAATTCCAGACTCGGTGGCTTAAACTCATGTTGGGTGCGTGTGCGTGTGTGCCCAAGATCCGGAGAGGAGAAGGGATTGTTGTGTGACCATACCCCCTGGGGGGTGATTTCTCACTTCCTGTATTTCTCTTTATGATGAGCGCATGTGTCCTATAGCAAAAAAAAAAAAAACTTCTCCTCCACCAAAATAACTATTCCCTTTGACATTTGTTCAGTTGTCAAAAATCCAGTAAGTTTTTATTATTCCTACACAGTAGGTGGCTGTGTGTATTTATTCACTAACATAGATGCATATTAGCAATAAAATAGGCTTTCTAGCAAAAAAGTGGAAATATAGTAAAAATATGTTATTAAGTATGATTGCCTTGAGAACATTTTCAAATATTAACCTTTAGTTTTTGCATGGTTGTTGATAAGGCTGAAGAGTTCTGATACGTTCTGAGAAAAATAGTAAAATTGTCCATGAAACAACAGTTTCTGAAAGTCCTTTGTACAGTGGGAGTAGAATGTACCTCTTTAGGCGAAGCACTTGGCCACTACAGTATTTTTTGAAAATTAATTTCTTCATTCTGTTGATGGAAATGTTTTATCATCTTAGCCTCATGACATAATAGTCAATGGAGATTGAGGAAATGAGGTATTGGTAAGTCTGTTAATGCAGAAAAAGTACTTTTTTTTTTTTTTGAGAAAGGCTATAACATGATCTTTGTTTCATTTTGTTTCTTCAGTGCATTTTACCTTATGTGAAAATCTTGTGGAAAAATTCTATGCTACTACATAAATTTGCTAGTGAAAATTTATACGAGAAAAAAATTAACATCAGGAACATGTTATATATTAATATATACCTTATTGGTCATAAATTATTCCTTGTGTGTCTACAGTTCAAAAAGATGAGTTATACAGATAACAAATAAGGCAGTCATTAAATTCAGTTATTCCATTTAATACCTTCTTTCTCCATTTCTCTCTTTTTTTTTTCTCCATTTCTCTTTGATGGCAATAATTTTGGGTGGGGGAGGATAATAACCTATTAATACATCTTCTGAATAAAAGATAATTCTTTTAGTGGAAAGTCTTTTCAAATCCTGAGTTAACTAAATTGCACCTGAATGGGAATTGGAAAATAAATTATTTCTCATGAAATGTTCTATTATCTATCTAATGCATGACGGTAGAGACGCTTTCCAACTAATTTGCTTGACACAGAATGTGATTTTTAAGGAATTAATCTGGAATAAAACTCATTATTCGAAAGGTTGAGAGGCAATTAAAACAGAGATATCACCTGTGTCTGATGAGATCTTAGGAGCGGGAAGTGACCTCAATAACAGATTCAATGACAGAGTGAAGAGTAAGGGAATTATAGCTTCCTACGGAGATGTTTCCATCATTCTCGTTATTTATAGTCTGAAGAGTTTGTGTATAAGAACTTTAGTATCCATAATGTCTTGTTAATTCACCACTGAAAACAGCACCAACTGAAGAGAAGACCTAAAATCTGTAAATACAGAGAAGGCCTAAAATTCATCTTGATAAAATAGCTTAATTACATATAATTAAAATGTAGTTACCCTTGGGTAACAAGAATATGAAGCTAGAAGTCAGGAAAACTTATAAATATTCTACTACTGAAAAATAGTTCTGAGATTCATTACTAAATATCTGTTTTAAAGTTATAAAAAAAATAAGGAAAATGTGTTAGAAAATTAATCACAATGAGAAAAATGACTTGCTGGTTCATGAATTTGATGGTATTTTTATTTGATAAACAAGACAGAGAACAAAGTAGATGTTCATCATCCTTCAGAAAAATTACCGGAGCTTACCACTTGCCCTATATTTCTGAGCACAAATTTGAACTGAGATGGATCGAGAAGAATTGAAAAGAAATGGAAATAGCAAGTAGCAGTCCTTACTGGGATTAAAAATTATTTGATTGACATTCTGCTGAAGATTATTTTGGAAGAGTTATGTGGAAAAATAAAGACATTTAGTAGAAATCCTTTCAGCTACAAGTTTGAGAATTCTAAAAATGAATATCCCCTTTGATACTGAATTATTGTTTTCCCTACCACCACCACCACTATCTCCCAGTCATTGTACAATCTTTCCATCACTGAAGAACAGCATAGATTCTGCCTTGGTCTTTAGTAGAAGTGGTCTGTGATTTAGTCTAGCGTTCTCAATTACTTTGTGTAAATACATAGAACTACATGACTTTTGATTTTTAAAATTATATGAATCAGTGGAGCCAGCAGGTGGCATGGTGGTTAAGGCACTAGATACTCCCATATGGCCGACCTCGGTGTGAGTTCTGAACCTGGTGGCTTACTTTCTCACTTTCTCTCTCTCTTTTTCTGTATTTCTCTTCGGTCAAATTAAAATAAATGAATGAATAAATAAAATTAAATAATTCTTAAAAAAAAAAAACTGTATGAATCCGGGCCAGCAGGCAGCATCGCGGGTAAGGCGCTGGACTCCCACATGGCCAACCAAGGTTCAAGTCCCAGAACTGGTGGTTCTCTCTCCCTCTCTCTTTCTCTCTGTCTCTGGTCAAACTAAAAATTGATTAATTCACTAAATCTTAAAGCATGCCTAGATGAATTATTTTTCATTAAAACCTGTGTGTGCTGAAATTACATTGTAATTGACATTGTTTTTCAAATAAAATATAGAATTAGTTGTCCATATCAACCAGACACAATATATTTACTTTACAGTTAACTATTACATATCAGGAGGGAATGCACTCTCATTTGAAATCTTTCTAAAATATCTTTGTAGTGATTAAAGGAGGAACACTGACACATAAATCTCAAAAAAGATATATTCAGTCATGTATGTGCCTTTGGTTTTGGGAATTTTTATACTTACAACTTGATACAATAGGAGGCTAAAAAAGTATACAATATAATGAATACTCAAAAACCTAATTTGTACTAATTCTTGACCTGATGATGATATGTTCCTATTGTCATGATTTATGATCATTGTTACACTGTTATGTGGCAACCCCATTATAAAAAGTGGTTAAGAAGACCTCAGTTCTGACTTTTGAGGAATTTTACAAGTAGATACACTTAAACTATGTAGGAAACATTTATTTTCTCTGAAATAATTTTGCAAATGTGTTTTAATTTACGTATTCAACTCAAAACATTCATTTTAGTATTTTCTATCAAGTCTTTGATACAAATGGTAAAATATTTTTGTGTACTAGTTTGGAGACTCTCACGTAAAATAAAAATCTTTTTTTTTTTCTGTGTAAAATTTTGCTTTACTCAAAAAGTGTAAATGTGTGGTATCAAATGAATCACTCTGTACTTTCATTGAATAACTGATTTTACTTTCCAACAGGAGAAAATTCAGATCCAGTTAACACAATCATTTGAAAAAGAGGAGAAGCCCTCAAAAGATGAAGCAGAAAAAGAAAAGGCCACTGATAAGTTACCCAGAAAAATGTTATCAAGAGGTTTGCAATTTATTTTTGTGATTTTTTTAAACAAAATTTTAGTTTCATAGTCAATAATTCCTCCTTTACTCTTCAAATAATTATATATAGTAGATGCATCTGTATTAAATAGAAATGACACAGAACAGAACAGGCCTAGTGGTTATGGAAGCCAAATTTCACATAGCCAACTGTAATTTGAATTCTGACCTCGGTAGCTTAAAAAACACATAGGCACATGTATGTCATACACAAAATCCCGAAGGATGGAGAAATGGAGGAGAAGGGATGTGGCATGACCATACCCCATTAGGGGATCCTTTCTCCTTTTCCGTCTCTTTGGAAAACGCATATACTCTCTGGCAACTAAAGAAAAGACACAGAACAGACTGGAACAACGACGTGTATTTACTTATCTGGGCAAAATCAGTATAACAAATGCCGTACATTGGTAAGATTTTTCAGTCAAAAACTAGGACATATACCAGAGTCAATGAGGAAGATAACCATCATACTCTCTAACTAGTGTGTCTCCCATATTGAAATATAGGAATAACTATCATTTGTTTATTGATTACACTAAAATAATATTACTTTTTTACCATATGGTACAAAGAGTTGATGCTATAATGTTCAGTATATCCATTAAGAAAAATCTTGGAAACCCAGGATGTTTATCTTTCATAATAAGTTTTGAGGGTCTTTACCATCATCTTGCATTACAGGTCAATATAAATGTCTTACATTTATAAATCCTGTTATATTGAGCAATGTTATAAACAGCATAAGGATATTACATTTAAAGGGAAGAAATAAACATCAGTATTTGAAAAATATTTTAAAAGCTTTGGTAATAGACCTGATAAAAATCTAAATAAGTAAACTATTCTTTCAGAATTGCTATCCACCTCCAGATAACTGCCTCCACTTGTGCTGATAAGTGAACTAGCCATCTTAATTTGCTATAAATATAATTTTTTAAATCATTTCAATTTTTCATCTAAGGAAGCATTTTTGAACATAAGGATATGGTAAGTAGAAAAGGATCTTCAAAGAATCAGTAAAACTGGCACATGTGAGAGATTAATTTTTTCAAGAATGTGCATATACATAAACTCATGTCATGCACTCTATGGAGGAATAGGAAGATTGTAGTTATCCGAGTTTATCAACCCTTTTCCTACTTGATCAGTTTTTTTCAATATAGGCATCTGTTTTGTTTTAAATATATATCATATGTAAAAGAGAAGAGGATATGTTTTCAAACAACTTTATACAGGGTTTTTGTATTATTGTTTTTTAGATTCCAGTCAAGAATATACTGATTCAACTGGCATAGATCTACATGAATTTTTAGTAAATACATTAAAAAACAATCCCAGGTAAAAATTAAATTTATAAGGTTTACATTGCTTCTAGAGTACCATAATTTTGTTATATATGCTTTAATTATTGAGTTAGAATATTAGAATAAGATTCCGTTTTGTTGATGCACACCAGAAACATTTTAGTTTCTTAGGACTGAGGTATTGTTGGTCTACTTTATGAACATATATAAATAAGTATCTTTTTGAAACAGGCATGTCACCACAGTGTAAAAATTGTTCATACTCTCTATAGGAGTTTTTAGGACATACAGAATCACCAACGTATTTAAACTCCTGGTTGAGATAGAATTATTAATGAAAAGAGAAAAGAAAATGCATACCTGAACATAATGCACTAAAGCAAGTACAGATTCAGCGTATTCATTTATAATGAGGTTTTGAACTTAAATGCAGAGATGTATTTCCTTCTTGCTAAGATTTTAAACCGTCAACCCAAAGATGTTTGAGATGCTTAGTTGAGTCACTTTTTTAACTATGAAATCTTCTGTTTTACCAGGGTACTAGGTGAGTAGTTTTTCATTGTTTTAGTCACCTGAAGACTATCTGTAAAATATTTGAACAACGCATTCATAAGTAAAAGATATCATGGTTAAGAACCCCTCCTTTAGATGTTAGCTTCCCAGAGTGGTAGTTATTTCATGTACATTGAAGTAAAATAGTATCATGTCACCATGTATGGGTACATGGAAGATAACGTGAACAGCACTCTTTAGTCTCACTGAGACTTCTTTCATGTCTGATCTTGCTTCAAGATAACCTTGGTTTTCATTGAAGATTTATCGGTACTACCTTTATTTCCTATTTTGCATTTAGTGTCCCACAAGGAAACCCACCAAAATGAGAAGAGGTGCCCTTTTAATAAGAGCTGAAAGATTGTAGGTATGGAGTGAGAGAAAGGATAGGTGGCTCCATATAGCTGATTCTTTTTCCAGTTCAAGTTTATTCGTTAGTAGCTTTACAAAAAATTGTATTTATCAGCCTATTGAACAGGCATTTATTGAGCATCTAAACATGACAAGCATTTTGCTGAACATTGTAGATATAAGGTGAACAAGACATAATCTCATACCCTAAATTATTCATGTCTCTGTGCTCGAAAAAGACACATAAATAAAGTAGACCAGATGTTGTGAAACAGGTTTTTTTAAGGTAGTATGAAAACCAGTTAGGGAGTCCCAGCTTTGACTTTACTGACAAGATAGTACTTGAGCTGAATCTTGAATTCAGAGTGCTTTAAATGGGAGCTATCTTACAGAGAAACATGGGAATGCCATTCAAATTAGAAATAATAGAGACAAGAGCATTTGCCAAGGCACAGTAGTTTGAGAGGCATGTGCTATATCCAATGAGAAACAACATTGTGTCCCCTTGCTCAAGCAGGGTGGCATGCGGCCAATGATTTTAGAAAGTGATAGGGATGGTAAGAAACACAGTTTATATCTTCAGCCTAGATTAACATCAGCGCCCTGGGGCATTGCCAGGGTACTAGATGAGTAGTTTTTAATTTGGGGCAGATCATCAACCCCTCTGAGGTCAGTGACCCACACAAAAAGGCCATCCACAAAATATGTGAGGAAATGTGTGGGGGCCTTTTTTTTTTTTTTTGAAGAGGTTTTCGCTATAGGGTGCGTGCGCTCACCAGACAGAGAGAGACAGAGAGATAGAAAGCGAGAAATCACCCCCAGGGGGGATAGTCACACCGCAATCCCTTCTCCTCCATTTTTCTCTCGGGATCTTGGGCATGCACACACACGCACCCGGTGTGAGTTTTAAGCCACCGGGTCCGGGACGCAAACCGCGGTCAACTATGTGGGAGTCCAGCGACATAGCCATTACGCTAACTGCTGGTTTCCTGTGGGGACCTTTTTGATCATCCTAAGTAACGGCAGAATACCAGGAAACCAGAAATGCTGAAAAAACTTGTAAGGCAACGAGCAATGAAAAATTGTTTTACTTGTAATGCCTGTAGTGCACCAGTTGAGAAATGCAGAGTATGGCATACTAAGTTGACGTATAGTTATAGGATTTTATATATTATAGGATTTCCAGTACATTAATGCCATAATCAATTTGGAGTGTTTGTTGGGTATAGATATTGGTTTTGTTTTGGTTTTTTTTGAAAGATTATTTCTAGAAAAGACTCTTAAGCTAGGAGGGTGGTTAGGAAACTAGAGAAGAATAGAGAGGAAAGGACATTTAAGAAATATTTAGGAAGTTCCATAGTAGGACTTACTGTTTATTTGTATATGAAAGGGAGATAGGACAAGAGTAGAACAGAAAGGCTGCTAGGTTTCTGGTCCCATTGACAGAAGATGAATAAGGGACAAGAATGAATGGAATGGGATGTGCATTGTTACACATGTGACACATGAGGTGTCCAACAAAGAGCTAGAAGATGAAGTCTGGGTAGTTGAAAGGCTTTGATTTTGAAGTAAATGAGCCAGGCTGGAGTTACAAAGTCAGGAGTCATCAGTGCCGATGAAGTATGTGATGGGTAGGAGTGCCGGAGAGATGAATTAAATGACAAGGACAAAATTCTACCGAAAGACATACTTAAAAGTTTGATGAGACGGTAAAGACTTGAGTCCTAAAAATAACAGACAAATCATAAGAATATTTGTCATAGAAGTCGCCCAAAGTGGAACAGTTTCAAGGAAGATAAAATAATAATAGAGGGAAATGAAATTAGAACTACCAAATAGAATTCATCAAATTAGGACATTGTTGTTGCTTTAATGACTCAATTCATTTGCAGTAGGATTTTGGAAACCCCAACTTAATAGGCTGAGGAATAAGTGGGAAGGTAGGAAATACTGTGTTACTATACCAAAATAGTATCTTTAGCTGGCGGAAATTTTCATTGCTTTTCAAATTATTTTTCTATTATGCAGTTCTGTGTTCCTCTATGGATGCAAAAGTTTTTAAATTATCTGCATGTACGTTTTTTTCTTAAGAGAGATTTTTGTTATAGTGCCTGTGTGCTCACCAGAGAGACACAGAGACATGAAGTGAGAAATCACCACCTGAGGGGAATGGCCCCATCACAGTCCCTTTTCCTCCATTCTCCTCTCAAGATTTTGAGCACGCACACACAAGTACCTGGTGTGAGTTATAAGCCACCAGGTCTGAGACTTGAAGTGCTATTGACCATGTAGGAGTCCAGCAATGTAACCATTAGGCCATCTGCTAGTGCCACAAGTACATTTATATGCATGTATATTCATAGATATGTGCTACTGTCAATAAAATCAAGACAGTTTTAAAACTTTTGTGTCACCCCAAAAAGAAACTCCATGCTCTTTAGCTGCTCCTATGCCAATTTAAAAAATAATAGATAATCCCCATCTCTAGTCTATTTTCTGTTTCTATAGATCCTTGTTCTGGACATCTCATATGAGTGAAAATATATAATATATAGTCTCTCATGGCTGGCATTTATTTACTTAGACCTAAGTTTTCAAGGTCCAAGGGGCCAGCAGGTGTCATGGTGTTTAAGGTCACTGGACTCCCACATGGCTGACAGAGGTTCAAGTCCTGGACCTAGTTTCTTTCTTTCTCATTTTCTCCCCCCCCCCCACCCCCCCCTCTCTAATTAAAATAAATAAACTTAAAATCTTTTTTTAAAAATGTTTTCACGGTTCATCCATATTGTTACATGTATCTACTTTATTCCTTTTTTATTTTTTTTTGGAGAGGTTTTCGCTATAGGGCATGTGCGCTCGCCAGACAGACAGAGAGAGACAGAAAGTGAGAAATCACCCCCCAAGGGGGGATGGCCACGCCGCAGTCCCTTCTCCTCCATTCTCCTCTCGGGATCTTGGGCACGCATGCACACACGCCCAGCATGAGTCTTTTAAGCCACCAGGTCCGGAATGCGAACCGTGGTCGACTACATGGGAGTCCAGCAATATAGCCATTACACTAACTGCTGTTCACATGGGAGTCCAGCAACATAGCCATTACACTAACTGCTGTTCCCATCTACTTTATTCCTTCTGTATATACATTTTTATTTGAGTAAATATGTGGGTGGATAATTTGTGTAATGTTTAATGCATAAGTTACTACTAATGTCAATGTGAGTTCAGGAAATTGAAGCTAATGTTTAATCTTATTAGAACTAGGGTTTACTAAATAAATGGCTTGGTATTCTCTAAGTGAAGCAAATGACTAATCACTAGATATATACATGATATGATTAGAAATAAATATGGCAAATTTCCAATAAAGTTTACAGGATAAGGGCCAGCCAGGTACATGGTGGTTAATTAAGCCAGCTGGATTCCACATGGCCAACTACATAGTTCAAGTCCCAAACAAGCAGCTTGAAAACCACACCAGGCGCGTGTGTGTACATGCCCAAAACCCAGGGAGGAGAGGAGAAGGGATTGCAGTGTTGTCATGCCCTCTGAGGAGTGCTTTCTTATGCTATCTCTTTTTCTAGTGAGCACATGTGCCTTAAGCTCCTCCTGTCTTCTTGATCTAGTTCCTTTGCCAGTAAATACACTTAATTTCAGATATTATGTAATAAGCTACCTGTACTAAGTACAGTCTATACTGAATTAGAACATAGAAGTCTTTTTTTAAATTATTTTTATTTATCTTTATTTACTTATTCACTTATTTTTTAATTTGACCAGAGAGGGATAGAACAAGAGGAGGGGGTAGGGAGTGAGAAAGCAAGCCGCCAGGTCTGGGACTTGAACTGCAGTCAGCCATGTGGGAGTCCAGCGCCCTTAACCACCATGCCACCTGCCATCCCCAGAATGTAGAGATCTTAAGCTGTCCTTGATAAAGCATACAGTCATTGGTGTCATTTTATACCTCTTCGTGTTGATTTTACAGCCATGTTGCATACGTTTCGTATATAGGAGAGAGAGACAGATAATATATATAACTATTATTATATAACTAATGTGGGGAAGCAACCCCATGGATTAATCCTGAGAATGGATATTTTAAAAGTAACTTTTTGCTCTAAAGAACATCATGTTCTGTGTTTCAAATATCTTCTAAAAATCCCATATATTAATGATAATATTTCAGTCATTTTATATCTTACCTGTTGCAGAGATTTGACCAATGGAATATGAATCATTGGTGAGGGTGGTCTAATGGAAGCACTGTTTTCTGCTTTTGTTACTCACTATTGGTATACCAGCTGCTTACATTTTCTCTTAAGTGATTTATGGTATTAATGACTAGAATAATGATAAGTAACAGATTTTGCCCCCTCTTTTAAGTAGTAGTTTATTGATCAATTTGATTAAGATCCTTGTTTTTATTATTTCTTTTGATAATAGCATGTATTGGTTCATTTGAAAGGTTATATGATAGCAATTTCAATAATTACCTACTCCTAGATGGTTTTGCTTTATGTGCTAAACATTAATATGCCTTAAGAAAAGTAATTTGTGGACCCATAGTTTCGAGTCCTATATGTAGTTTTCCTGTGAAGGATTATTAACTTCCAACTTTGAATACAGATTTAGAAATCTGGAAGCTTAGAATGAGATAAAAGATAGAAAGTATAAATCTTAAGAACTTAAGAAAGTTGTCACTGTTTATTTTTCTTACAAATTCTGTTAAAAGCAGGAGAGCTGATTTTAAACAATTAATGGCCTAGAAAATAATAGAAAATCTTCTGCAATTCGTGGATCCATGTGTTTAGGGGTGGAGGGGAGTAGAATCGGATCAATGACTGCTAAAATTGTTAGATTTTGTTTTCTTTCATGGAAACAATAGAAGTTTCTTTTCAGTGGCAGTACATTGACTGAAAAACATTTAAAATATCTTATACTTCCTGTTTTATGAACTGCAAATAAGTTGCCTGCCTCAGATTCTTTAGTTTTCCCCAGGAAGACAGTGTAGTAAATATACTAGTAAAGTTACTGAAATTATGTCATCTCAAGACAAATTGTTCCCAGAAACTTAAATGAGAGTCTTGTAGTTAGGTGAATTCTTCAGTAGGAAATAATCTTACAAAGTAAAAATTCCCCATCTTCTCAAAAAAATTAAGTGATGGGGCCAGCAGGTGACATGGTAGTTAAGGTGCTGGACTCCAACATGGTTAACAATGGTTCAAGTCCTGGATCTGGTAACTTGAAAATCACAGCAGGCATGTGTGTGTGCGCATGTGCCCAAAAATCCCAAGAGGTGAATGGAAGAAAAGGGATCGTGGCATGGCCATCCCCTATGAGGGATGTTTTCTCACTTCCCTGCTCACTGTCTCTGTCTCTTGTGATCACATGTGCCCTATGGTAAAAACCTGAAATATTAAAAGACTTGCTGGATAAAAACAAATTATTAATTGATTCCATGCAAAATAAATTCTTTGAGTCCTTTTGTATACAAATAAAATATAACTATATATGGGCCAGCAAATGTCATAATGATTATGTGGCTGGACTCCCATGTAGTTGACTGCAGTTCAAGTCCCGGACCTGGCAGCTTAAAACTCATGCCAGGCACGTGCACACGCATGCCCAAAATCCCGAGAGAATGGTGGAGAAGGGATCGCAGCATGGTCATCTCCCTTGAGGGTGATTTCTTGCTTCCTGTCTCTTTCTCTCTGGTGAGCACATGAAATATGATGATTGTGACTAATACTATTAAAGAAAAGTATGAAAAAATTATTTCTTAGAAAGGAAAGGAGAGGAAGGCAAAGAAAGCAGCATGTTCAAGGAACCTAGGAAAAAAGGAGCTTGACACATAGAAAAATAAGCAAGGAAGATAAGAGTTTTGTGAGTTAAGGTCAGGAGATGCAGATTGAGGTAGATGACCAGTACGTGCCTGCCTTGTAGATCACATTACAGATGTTCAGTTCTAAGAACAGTGGGAAACCCGTGACAGATTTTAGCATGAGAATGATGTATGTGGTCACTCATGTGTTCTTAAAAAAATCATCATGCATTGGGCAAGCAGGTGTTGTGGTGGTTAAAGGTGCTGGATTCCCTCATTGTCCCTCTCTGGTCAAATTGAAATAAACAAGTGAATAAATAAATAAAGTTAAATAAAATAATTCTTTACAAAAATCATAATGCATGCTGCATGTAGAATAATTAGGAAAGAAATAAAGGAAGATACGGGAAGACGGTATACTACTGTTTTCATAGTCAAGCCAGGAATCCTGATTGCTTGGATCCAGGGTTGTGTCAGTGAAAAAAATGGAAGGTATATAAAATGTTTAGTAGTGATTAACTGAGAAGGAGAATTAGAAAAAGGTCAGTAATGAACCTGAGATTCTCTAGCTTCTGGCATGATGGGTTCTCTGGCTTACTGGGTAGAAGGAGGTACCACCTACTGAGATGAGGAATACTAAAGGAAAATCAGATTTGGGGCACAAATGAGCGTTGCCAGAGTCTGAGGTAAAATGAAATCTTGTTTTCAGCTTTGAGTTTGAAATCACTAAGTAGGCATGTTTTTCTCTTGATTTTTTTTTTAACTAATCCAAAAATGCCTGATTGATTGTTAAATGAATGAATAAGAAATAGATTTTACTCAGTTTATGAGAGTTCGTTTGTAATGTCGGGGAGGATCAAAGTCAGGGCTGATGTGTAGACTTTCAAGTGACCTAAACAGGGGCTACCACCTCTGTTACTAAAATCTGAGAAGGGGACCAGCACATGGCATAGCTGTTATGTCGCTGGACTCCCACATGACCTACTGCAATTTGAGTCCTGGTCCCAGTGGTTTGAAACTCATGGATCCTAGGAGGAGAATGGAGGAAAAGGGATTGCAGTGTGGCCATTCTGTTTGAGGGGTGATTTCTCACTGTCTCTTTCTCTCTCTCTCTCAAGCAAGCACACACACCCTAAGACAAAAATCTCTAAAAAAATTTTTTTGAGAAGAATCTGTTGTGTAGTGTTTATTTAGGGAACCTTTAACTTCTTTGCTTTGTTGTCTTGATCTATAAAATTTGGAAGGCATAACTGAAAGATCAGTAAGCTACTTCTAGCTCTAAAATTCTATGAATTGCTTTTTTTTTTTTTTTTGCGTGCATATGAAATTACTCATGAGCACAAGGAAATTGTAAGCCATGTTCTTCGTATATGGGCACAGAAGTCCGTCAGGGAATGGTACCATTAATTCGTTACAACATAAGTGCACTAAATAGGACCCTAGTGACCTTTAAGAGTATATGCAGCTTCTCCCTAGAGTCCTTATTTATTTTATTCGTTAGAAGTCTGTGGTTTACTTTGATTTGTGTAGAGAAATTTCCCAAAGCCATAAAAATAAGTAATAGCAACTAACAGAATGAATTGAAAAGCCCTCTTTTTTTGAGTAGTTATTAAGGTAGTTATACTGCTCTACTATAGTCCCATCTGCACTCTAGCATTTAATTCCCATAGGAGTATTCTTGTTGCTACTGGCATTGCATGTTCTGTAGAGTACTGTTTCCATGGAGTTCAGCCTTATAACAATAAAGTCATGGCCCAACTAAAGATGTCTGTTTCCTGCTCACTCTCAGCTTTATTGAATGAGGAACTAAATATTTATATGCCCACTATCCATTTATTTACAGAGCAAACTCCAGTACAGTAGTAAATTATCAGATCAAATTACATTACTTTAAAATGGCCACATGTCAGTAATTGTTAAAGTTAGGTATTAGGTATGTGAAATTATACTGTTCTCTCTAAATTAGTGTTTATGGGGAAATTTCCACAAATAAAAGATAGACTGAAAAAATTATTTCATTCTTTTGAAACACTATGTTTTAGAAAACATATAAATATTCCAGCATTAAGTTTGTGATTAGTCTTGAATGCATAGGTTTTAGGGGTAAATATTAGCTGTATGAGTCATAACCTGTTGACACTTGTGGTTACTTCAGTGTTAAGTTTTACATATAAGAGTCTTCATACTTTATTTCAGGGACAGAATGATGCTGCTGAAATTGGAACAAGAAATTTTAGATTTCATTGGTAATAATGAGTAAGTCCTGACATTTAACAAGAAAACAAATTGTCATCACAGTTCTCCCTGACTTACTAAATTGGTTTTTCTTCTGCTTCTAGGTCTCCACGTAAAAAATTCCCCCCAATGACATCTTACCATAGGATGCTATTGCACAGAGTAGCTGCTTACTTTGGATTAGACCATAACGTTGATCAGAGTGGGAAGTCTGTCATAGTAAACAAAACTAGTAATACAAGAATGTAAGTGTCAAGAGGTATAGGTCCATGTTATATATGTATATATATGTATACCTATATAATAACACTTTATCTTCCTCCAGCATGTTGCATCTTAGGTCTTCCGCATGTCTTAGCAGTCAAGCTTCATGATAACCTGAACGTGATGGAACCAGAAAAATAATCTGGAAACAGTCCTCTCTAGAAACAAAATGTACTAGTCTGGAAGCAAATAAGGCAGATGAATGAGGACTGACGTGTATAATTTGAAAACAAAAAGAAAGAACAGATTACACAGTACCAGTGGTGCTTGACAACCACCACTCTGTTACGGATTTTTATTTTTTTAATGTAATTTAGATAGCTATGGTCAGCCTCAGGCAAATTTGTTTTGTTTTGTTTTGTTTTGTTTTGTTTTTAAAGGCAGAATTCCTCTTTGACATCTTCACAATTATTCTTTCATCAAGTTAACATTCTTTCCAAAAACCTCTATTTTTGCTCCTTTTCGCCTACAATGTCAAGAGCATGAGACTGTTGGTTAATACAGTATCATCCATAGCTCCGTGTCCCCTTCATGGGCAATATAATTTACTGAGGAAACAATTTAGAGTAAGAAGGAACTTTGTGATTTAAGAAGTAATTACTTTCTAGTGTTGGTGAAATAGAGTGAGGAACTAGACATTTATAGATTTGGGAGCAGCAGGCCCAATGCAGAGGCACCGAAGTTATGATATGCACATATTACCTCTTCTGCCTATATGTAAGGCTAATCCTAAAGCAGTCAATTGAGTTCAGCTAAAATTTATACTTTGGTGGTGATCTGCTTATCGAATGATTTTTTTTTTTTTTTGGTCAGTTTCACTTGTGGCAGCAACAAATAACGCTTCTTAGTCCATTGTTTTTCTGTCTTTCCCAAAGCCAGACTTCTTCCAAGTTCTTGCCTATGCACCACTTTCATTTGCATGGTTATATTTAATTCATCTATGTCCCTTCTGTTACTATGGCCTTTACCCTTACAGCTGTCTTATTGCTTGCTGGAACTGCATTAGTTTCTTTCATTTTAAATAATATTTTGTCAACAAAATAGATATATTTAGTATTTATATGATTGTTCCTTCAACTAAAATTAAATTAATGAAGATAGATACTTGGAAAGGGATTCTCTTTCTTTAGAGTTTAAATGTTACCTGAAAATGCGAATTGGCTTAATTTTCATTTGCCTGACCCTTGGTCTTGCATTATCCTTATCAATTAATTAGTCTTTTCCCAATTCATTTTGTCGTGGCTGAAATAGGATAGTGACCATTAAGATTTGAGCCATATGGCTGACTGGGGTTTCAGTCCTGGACCTGGTGGCTTGAAATCATGCTGGGCATATGTGCACACATGCCCAAAATCCCAGGAGGAGAATGGAGAAGGGATTGCAGTGTGGCCATCCTCCCTGGGGGTTGATTTCTCACTTTCCTTCTCTCTTTATGTCTCTCTCTCTTCCACGAGCACACTCCTTATGGCAAAAACCTGGGGGGGGGCGGGATTTGAGCAGAACTAATGGTAAATAGAACTGTAATTCCTTTAACCAATACCTTTCAACATTACTCAGAGCTGCTGGATACCCAAGCACATGTACATTAGCAGGCATTTTGACTAACATTTCGACTGGTAACTCTCTAAGGTTTTCAATACAGTGTAACCTCAGTTATTTGAATAATGTCAGAAAGCTTTAGGGTTTTTTTTTAAAATCAAAGTAATCAAAAGTTTAGCTAAGCAAACTATGAAATACTTGAAGTATGGGTCAGTAATTTAACTATACATTTCGGATCATTGAAGTTACACTGTATTCTTATTTTATATCTTCTGGGATATGAAGAAGGTTGTAAATCAGAAAACCTTAGAGATCTGATCCACATTGAATAAAAACAAACTTACCTTTTCCTCATAGGGAGATTACCCGCTCCAGCCTTGAACCAGTGGTGTTGTGGATGTCAACAACCCGGTGTCCACTGGGGTGTCTCAATGGAGCGGGAAGTTGGCGATTGCAGGGCAGTAAATTCAGGCATCTGTAAAAGAAAGAGGTAAGACAGTCTTAAGGTTAGCTGAAATGCCTGCCAGTGTTATTTGGTGTGGGAATCCAGCTGCTCTTAGAAAAGTTGCCAGGCCCTTGGTTAAACCTCATAGTTCACTTTGAAGTAGCCATCTTTTACCCACATACAAACTCCTTGAATAAAGAAATAGGACTTTGAACAGCTATAAAAATAGATGACATAAACAAAGGGGCAATCATGTAACAAAAGTAATATACTGCCATTGTTAGAACTAAGTATAAAATCATTCAAACCCCTAAAGAAAGCAGTCTTTTTTTCCTCATCATTTTGGTCACAAAACTGTTTTCACTCTTTTATTTCACCTTTATTTCTGTACATAGCTTTACATGAATATCTACTCTCCTTTTCACTCATCTAAGTCTTACAATTGAGATTTCTTCAGCTTCTCTAGATAATTCTTATATTTAAATGCTATTTTGCATCATTTGACAGGAAATAGTTAAGGTATATATTTTATTCAAAGTTCACTAAGTTAAAATGAGTATTCAGAACTGATACTTGTTGCTGTGTGTGTGTGTAATGAAATACCTAATCTTAGTCTGCTGAAAATGTTATTCAGGTTTTTTGGGATTCTAAGTTTACTTAGGGTAGTTACATAAATTATGTCACTATATAATACATATCTGGACTATGTATATTTCAAGAGTAGTGTCAATTTTATGGTAGAATGTTATTAAGTCACAAGAGTGATGATTGAGTTCATTCGTTGGAGCTAAGTACATTTAGGAAGGTGAAATTGTATATAATTTATAATTTTCCAAGGGCTACAACCTTGTACCTGTCTTCTAGATCTCGGTGGAACTTGCAACATTTCCATTAAAGAAAGACCAGTCCTCTAAAACTATATTATTACCATTTCTTATCATAACCCTAGATTACAACTTTAAGCTCCAAAAAAGAACTTCAGTTTCCCAACTGTTTCAGTTCATGTAAGATGAAGCTGTACCCTGCTATAATTAAAAATCTTGATAACTTGGATGAATCTTGAAGTAGTCTCTGCGCTTTTAATTTGCCACAAATTATTTGACTTCTTTCAATTGTATAACACCAACCTAGGTGGTATACAAGTGTAATACATAAGATGTAGTGCTGTACTTTCTTCTCCCAGGATTTTTCTCATAACCTTTATAAGAGGCAATGCAAAGAGGATGTGAAAGGCTTTGGGTGTGACAGATGTGGAATCCAACTGTGGCTCAATCATGCACTTGCCCTTTGACCTTGCACCATTGCTTAAGCCATCTGAATCTTAGTTTCCTTAATAATATTTATAATAACGACAAACTTGTACTGAGTATTTACTCTTTCAAGTGCTGTTCATATGTTAATTCATTTCACCTTCAAAGTAATCCTGTGAAGTGGGTATACTGTAATTCCCATTTTACAAATGTGGAAACTGGACACTAGAAAGGCTAAGTAATTTGTACAAGTGCTTAAGCAACTAAAGTGGTCAAGCTCAGCATTTGAACCCAAGCAGTCTGGCTCCAGAGCCTATGCTGTATTTGATATGACCTCCTAATCCTAATACGCATTGCTAGTCTTTTCTCATATGATTATTGTAAAGACTAAGATAGCATAAGTATCTACTAATGGTACTAAAGTGGTTACTTTTATTACTTTTATTCTTAAAGTGTTACATTGTTACTCTCTGTAAGCACTATACGTTACCTGTTTTTTGTTTTGTTTTATTTTAGACCTGATCAGAAATTTAATGAACATATTAAGGATGATAAAGGTGAAGACTTTCAGAAAAGATATATACTAAAGAGAGATAACTCTAGCTTTGACAAAGATGATAATCAGGTAATCTAGAAAAATTATGGCATTTTTATAGGCTCAGCATTTTTTACACAGATAGTTCATTTTGCAAATAAATTATTTCTTTTCTTTAGATGAGAATACGTTTGAAGGATGACAGAAGAAGCAAATCTATTGAAGAACGAGAAGAAGAGTACCAGCGAGCTAGAGACCGAATATTTTCCCAAGATGTATGTAGTAACTTACATTTAGGTCTTTGTATTAGAATGTATCCTAGTTGTGGGGACCAGCAGGTGGCATGGTGGTTAAGGTGCTGGACACTCCCATATGGCCAACCATGGTTCAAGTCCCAGACTTGGTGGCTTGCTTTCTCACTTTATCTCTCCCTCTCTCCCTCTCCCCCCTCCTTCCTCTTTCCCTAAAATTAAATAAATAATTCTTTTTTTAAAAAAATTGTATCCCTGTTGACAGTAGGTTCTCAGTCTCCATTTAATCTGAATCACTCTTTTGAAAGAGAGGTTTTTATGATGGGGTATGTGTGTTCCTAGATAGAGACAGAGTGACAGAGAGCAAGAAATCACCCCGCAGGGGGGGATGGCCATGCCACAATCCCTTCTCCATTCTCTTCTCAGAATCTTGGGCACACATGCACACGTGCCACACATGAGTTTAAGCTGCCAGGTCCAGGACTTGAACCACGGTTGACTATGTGGGAGTCTAGCAGCGTAACCATTATGCCATCCGCTGGTCCCATGGATCACATTTCTAATCACGTTTGGTACATATAAAGTCACCTTTTAGAAATACTAAGTTCTGGGGCCAGAAGATTGCATGGTGGTTAAGGTGCTGGACTCCTACATGACCAACCACAGTTCAAGTCCTAGACCTGGTGGCTTGATTTCTTACTTTCTCACTTTCCCTCTCTCTCCTCTCTTTCTCTGTTTCTTCTGGTGAGTATACGTGCTCTATAGCAAATGTAAAAAGTAAAAATAATAGGGACCAGCAGATGGCATAATGGCTATGTCGCTGGACTCCCATGTAGTCAACTCTGGTTCGAGTCCCAGATTCGGTGGCTTAAACTCATGCCAGGCACTCACCTAAGAGATAGAAAAAGAGAAACAGAAAGCAAGAAATCACCCCCCTAAGCGGGAATGGCCACATTTCAATCTCTTCTACTCCATTGTCTCAGGAGTTTGGGCACGCACACACACCTGGCACGAGTTTCAAGCCATTGTGTCAGGAACTCGAACCATGGTTGGTCATGTGGGAGTCCAGCAATGTAACCATTACACCATTTTCTGATCCCCAGACTTAAAGCTTTTAAAATATTGGTCACCGTCTACAAAATATACTCTAAAGCATACTTTTCAGAGGACTTTCCTTGATAAATAAGTTGTGTTATAACGTAAAGCTAATTTTTTTAGGTTACTACTTGTTTTCCACTTTATTTTTTGCCACCAGGGTCTCTGCACTACTAGAGAGAAAGAGAGGGACCAGCAGTTAGCGTAATGGCTATGTTGCTGGACTCCCATGTAGTCGACCACGGTTCGAGTCCCAGACCTGGTGGCTTAAACTCAAGCCAGGCGCGTGTGTGTGCGTGCATGCTCAAGATCCCGAGAGGAGAACGGAGGAGAAGGGAAGAAGGGATTTCTCACTTTCTGTCTCTCTGTCTGTCTGTCAAGTGCACATACCCTGTAACAAAAACGTCTCCAAAAAAAAAAAAAAAAAAAAGACAGAGAGACATTGGGGCATGGTTATGCTGCAGTCCTTTCTTTTCCATTTTCCCTTCCCATCATGATCCTGGGAACACATGTATGCATACCCAGTGTGTTTTTCAAGCTGTCAGGCTTGGTAATTTACTATGTGGGATCTGACTCCGCTATGCAACTCCCAGTGCTCAATCTCTGTGCTCTGGGGCCAGCCCTGTTTTCCATTTTACAAGTGATCATGTGAAATATCTTTTTTTTTTTTTTTTTTTTTTGATCAGGAAGCATGTGTGCTCGCTATAGAGAGAGGGAGAAAGCAGCCCCCATGGCACATGGTCACACCATACGCTCTTTTCCTCCATTTTTCCATCCTGTCGGGATTTGGAACACACACAGACATGTACCTGTCATGTTGTTCATTATGTTGGACCAGGATTCAAACCACACAGTTCACCGTGTGGGATCTGACTCCTTTAACCACCAGGCCTCAGGGCTGGACCAGAGAAATGTCTTCTCTATGACTGACTATTTTATGCATATTAGCCAAAAGAGAAAAAGTTAGTTTTTACCAACATTCATTAAGCACCTATTCTGTTTAGTACTGGGTAATATGCAAGGATATATGAATGTTAACACTGTCACAGGTAGATATTTCCTGTTAAAAAATTAAAAATTAAAATACAGACATCATGGGACCAGCAGTTAGCGTAATCACTGGACTCCCATGTAGTCGACCGCAGGACCCAGTGGCTCAAACTCACACCGGGCGCGTCTGCATGCGTGCCCAAGATCCCGAGAGGAGAATGGAGGAGAAGGGACTGCGGTGTGGCCATCCCCCCTGGGGGGTGATTTCTCGCTTTCTGTCTCTGTCTGTCTCTGTCTGTCTGGTGAGCGCACATGCCCTATAGCGAAAATCTCTCCAAAAAAAAAAATACAGACATTAAGAATTTATACCCTTCATTCAACAAATCTTATTGAACATCAGTATTAAGGACTATGCTAGTTGGGCCAGCAGGTGGCATGGATGTTAAGGTAGTTGGATCCCACGTGGCCAACTGCGTTGTTCAGATCCTCCTGGAGAGAAGTCTCCCCCCACCTAGAGAGAAAGACAGAGAGACAGTGAGGTGTCATTATGCTACAGTCTCAGGCAAGTACATGGGTCCTGTACTAAAACTAAAAAAAAAGTAGTATGCTGGGCACTTGGAGAACATGCCCATAAACAGTTATAGTAATTTATCCCCAAAACAACTTTACATTCTAGGTACTATTGTTCTTTTTATTTTTACAGAAGGCTAAGTAAAATATCCAGATATTGACTAGCCCCATAGCTTGGTGGTTAAAAGAACTGGATCCTATGTAGCTGACTACAGTTGTTTTTTGTTTTGTTTTGTTTTAGAGAGATTTTTGTTAGTGGGCATGTACACCCCCCAGAGAGACAGAAAGCGAGAAATTACCCGCTAGGGGCGGATGGCCACTTCACAATCCCTTCTCCTCCATTCTCTCGGGATTTTGGACACACGCACACACACGCGCGCATGTCTGGCATGAATTTTAAGCCTCTGGATCTGGGACTTGAACTATGGTCAACTACATGAAATTCCAGTGACATAACTACTGCACCATCTGCTGGTCCTGCCAACTACAGTTTTAATCCCAGCCCCAGTGCTTAAAAACATTCTGGGCAATTGTTTGTGCATGCCCCAAATGCTGACCTGATAGATAAAGGGGATAGAGACGTGATCACACCCTACTAGGAGTGCTTTTTCCTTTTCTCTCTCTCTCCCTCTATCTCTCTCTGTCTCTCTGTCAAGCACACCTACCCTCTGACCAAAAAAAAGAAGAAAAAAAAAAAAGCCAGAGATCACACACAACTAGAATGGCAGAGTGTGGATTCAACCAGCTGTGCTGTACTCAGTGCCTACACTAGACCTAATGCTCTGAGGTTCATAAGATGGATTAGGTCTATGTTCTTGATAAGTAATCAAATAATGATGATACGGTATGTGATCTGTATACAGACATGGAGGGAATAACAGAATATACACCAGAGAAATGCCACAAACCAAAATTAGGGAGGGAAGAGAAGAATTAGGAAAGGAAACCGGCAGAAATAAAGAATTCCGTGTAGAAGGTCAGTATTTGCAGAGACCCAGTCCTAAGACAGAGTTCGACACACCTGACAATAAATTGAAAGATGTAGAGTAACTATTACAGCCTAGGTGGCATAAGGAGTGAGAAAGTAGGGGCCAGGAGTGGTTATGGTATGGTCAACTACATGAAATTCCAGTGACATAACTACTGCACCATCTGCTGGTCCTGCCAACTACAGTTTTAATCCCAGCCCCAGTGCTTAAAAACATTCTGGGCAATTGTTTGTGCATGCCCCAAATGCTGACCTGATAGATAAAGGGGATAGAGACGTGATCACACCCTACTAGGAGTGCTTTTTCCTTTTCTCTCTCTCTCCCTCTATCTCTCTCTGTCTCTCTGTCAAGCACACCTACCCTCTGACCAAAAAAAAGAAGAAAAAAAAAAAAGCCAGAGATCACACACAACTAGAATGGCAGAGTGTGGATTCAACCAGCTGTGCTGTACTCAGTGCCTACACTAGACCTAATGCTCTGAGGTTCATAAGATGGATTAGGTCTATGTTCTTGATAAGTAATCAAATAATGATGATACGGTATGTGATCTGTATACAGACATGGAGGGAATAACAGAATATACACCAGAGAAATGCCACAAACCAAAATTAGGGAGGGAAGAGAAGAATTAGGAAAGGAAACCGGCAGAAATAAAGAATTCCGTGTAGAAGGTCAGTATTTGCAGAGACCCAGTCCTAAGACAGAGTTCGACACACCTGACAATAAATTGAAAGATGTAGAGTAACTATTACAGCCTAGGTGGCATAAGGAGTGAGAAAGTAGGGGCCAGGAGTGGTTATGGTGCAGAATGCTCACATGGTCTACCATGGTTTGAGTCCCAGGCCTGGTGACTTACTTTCTCACTTTCCTTCTCTCTTTCCTTCTCTCTTTCTCTCTCTGGTCAAATTAAAAATAATGGTAAATAAATAAATAAAATATAAGACTCTTTTAAAAAAAAAAAAAGTGTGAAAGTTTACATGTGAGAAATGATCAGGAGCTCAATGACGTGCCTCTGAAAGTCTGTTAACATGTTGAACTTCTGGCTTTTTTTACTTAGCAAACTTTTTCTGTAAAGGACAAGATAATAAATAGTTTGGACTTTTTAAGCCATATTTATCACAGATATTCAGATCATACTTTTTAGTTGGAAAGCAGCCATAGATAGTACATAAATAATAGTCATGGCTTAAACTTTTATTTTCAGAAACAAGTGACTGCAGTTTGCTAAATTTTTTTAACTTTGCTGAAACATTAAGGAACCATTTAGGAGGGGAGAAGAGGTACGATCAGACGGACATTTCAGAGAAGGTGCTCTCACTCTGTTGTATAAGTGGATTAATAGAGAAAAGCAATAGCCGGAAAACTAATTGGAAAATCATTATATAATAATGATACAAACAAAAATGATCATTACCTGACTGGACTGTTCTGGAGGAGTTGGGATTTTTGTTGTGGTGGTGGTTGTTTTTGGAGAGGTTTTTACTATAGGGCATGTGCGCTCGCCAGAAAGACAGAGAGACAGAAAGCAAGAAATCACCTCCCAGGGGGGATGGCCACACCGCAATCCCTTCTCCTTCATTCTCCTCTCAGGATCTTGGGTATGCACGTACATGTGCCTGGTATGAGTTTAAGCCACCTGGCCTGGGACTCGAACTGCAGTCGACTACATGGGAGTTCAGCGACATAGCCATTACTCTAACTGCTGGTCCCTGCTATACTTACTTTTAACAGATATATGATCTCAAAGTCATTCATTTTGTGGTACAAATAGTTTAACCTTCAAATATTTTCTTTCGAATAAGTAAACTGGTTTTCATAATCACATATTCAAAGTATATACCAGTCTACAGATTTTATCTCATTTACTGAAATACTTGCTCACCAGTGCTTTAGCCATGGACAGAGCAGTGAACAAATAGCTTGGCCTTCATGAGCTTACACCCAAAATTCCTCAAGGACAGAGGCCAGTAGCTGGTGTAATGGCTATGTTGCTGGACTCCCATGTCTCACATCGGGTATGTGTGCTTGTGTGCCCAAGATCCCAAGAGGAGAGTGGAGGAGAAGGGATTGCTGCATGGCCATCCCCCCTGGGGGCTGATTTCTGCTCTCTCTCTCTGTCTCTGTCTTTCTGGCGAGTGCATGTGCCCTGTAGCAAAAAAAAAGAACCTCTCAAAAATAAATAAATAAATAAAATAAGTATAGCATCCCCAAGCCAGAAGAGAAGTCTCTTTATTATTTACTTGTGTGGTATTACTATCACTATTTTGGGATAGTGTTACTGTGTATTTGACCAAAAGCTTAAATTTTTATATCTGTTTTTTTTTTTTTCTTTCTAGTCCCTGTGTTCCCAAGAAAATTATATCATTGACAAAAGGTATGAGAATTTTTAACATCCTTTTTGGTACTGTCTGACTGATGCTAACAAAAATTAAAATGTCTTATTAATTTGCCAACAGAATCCAAGACGAGGATGCTAGTAGTACCCAGCAGAGGCGCCAGATTTTTAGGTATTGGAAGCAAGTTTTCACTACAGCATTGAAAAAAATAGAGCATATTTTTTCTTTATTCTTTTTTTCTCATCTCCATTAGCATTTCAGAGTTTTATTTTTAAATTGCAGAGTTAATAAAGATGCTTCAGGGAGATCAACAAATAGCCACCAAAGCAGCACTGAAAATGAGTTGAAGTACTCAGAACCCCGCCCCTGGAGCAGTACAGATTCAGACAGCTCTCTCCGAAACTTGAAGCCTGCTGTGACCAAAGCCAGCAGCTTCAGTGGAATCTCAGTTCTCACAAGAGGTGATAGTTCTGGAAGCAGCAAAAGCATAGGCAGGCTTTCAAAAACAGGTATAAATATCTACCTACAACTACGCAGTCAAACATTAGTTTTTCCGATGTCTTAGTGTTTTTAATTTTTTGTGTGGTCTCTAAATTACTCTAAAATGAAAGATTACTACCTATAGTGCATTAACTACTTTCAGAGTATTTAAGGGCTAATGTGTTGTTTAACAATACAATTTACTTTCCATCTTGGAGAGAGATTTACAAATACCAATTAAAATAAAAAGTATTCTATATTGTAACAAACTTAATCAGGTAGGTTTAATGAAATGTCATCTCTTATTTGAGTGCCTGGGAGTGACTGGCAATTCTTCATTGCTTATTTATAGTTGGAAGACATGGTTTCTCACCTAAGGTTATTTAACTGAGAGTGCCTTTTCAGCTATTCCTATCAATTAATAATTGATAGGACTTTTTCATGATGTAGTCCTTCATTTGCCATTTTAAAAAATCACTATTATTGCTGAGAAGTCTTTTTAAGAATTTAAGAAACAAAGAAAAATAATATTAAATTCACCTGATCAATACTGAAAATTTCAATAATTTCTTCATTCTCCTAGCTACTTTGCTTTTAGAGTACGTTGGCCCGTAACATTTTCTCTTTTCATTTTTTGTATAATCGGTGTTTTATTTTTTCCCAGAGGACAGACAGTTCTTCAGTCCTTAAAGACTCAGCTCCTTACATGGGCTTTGGTGGAGGGTGAGGGGCAGCACCCACAGGTCTAAATTGGGGTGGGGTGTTTGGTCCTTCTAAGCTTCATGAGATGGGTTCCTGACTACCTTGCTATGAATGGTGCAACTCACACAGTAATGTAGCTTCACAGCTTGAAGAGCACATAGGCATCGAAGACACTTTCTTCAGAGATGGCCCTGACACCTGCGGCCTCTACTGTGTTTCAGATAACAAACTTTTTTTTTTTTTTTTGGAGAGGTTTTTGCTATAGGGTGCATGCATTCGCCAGAAAGACAGAGAGACAGAAAGCGAGAAATCACCCCCCAGGGGGGATAGCCACACTGCAGTCCCTTCTCCTCCATTCTCCTCTCAGAATCTTGGGCACGCACGCGCGAGTTTAAGCCACTGCGTTGGAGACTCGAACTGCGGTTGACTACATGGGAGTCCAGTAACATAGCCATTAAGCTAACTGCTGGTCCCAGATAACAAACTTCTTAATAGCCTTGTCCTTGGGCACACACTGGCACAGTTTATGCTGCAAATAGGCTGCACATGGCCACGGCCCTTTTTGGCACAGCCATTATTTAACTCACTCATTCTAAAGAAGCTTACTTGTGTTTTGGGATCCTCATAGATCTTTATTTTTATCCCAAAATTAGCATAAAAGTTTAAAGTGGATATTTTCTTAGTCCATTTTTGCTAGCCCTGATATTTTGTATTTTGCAAATAATAATCGAAGGCTATTTTGAAGGTAATAGAGCTTTTTTTTTTAAGTGCCTGACTATAGTTAATGTTTTACAAAACTATTAAGGCTTATGACTTAATGGTTGTTATTTTAATATAGAATATAGATACATAAAAAATGTTCTAGTGTCGGGACCAGCAGTTAGCGTAATAGCTATGTCGCTGGACTCCCACGTAGTGGACCACGGGTCGCATCCCGGACCCAGTGGTTTAAAACTCACGCTGGGCATGTGTGCATGCGTGCCCAAGATCCCGAGAGGAGAATGAAGGAGAAGGGTTTGCAGCATGGCCATCCCCCCTAGAGGGTGATTTCTCGCTTTCTATCTCTCTGTCTCTGTCTGTCTGGCGAGCGCGCACACCCTATAACAAAAACCTCTCAAAAAAAAAATGTTCTAGTGTCTATGATAGGATATTGCTAAAGTAGGTAAATTTTATAATTATAAGAAATCTATGTGAGTATCAAATATACATGTATTTTTAGAATGGCCAATTAGTCGTCATAACAGGAATAAACTAGGGGCCGGAAGGTTGTGTGGTGGTTAAGGGTGCTGGACTCCCATATGGCTCACCACGGTTCGAGTCTTGGACCTGGCGGCTTGCTTTCTCACTTTCTCCCCCCCCAACCCCCCCACCCCCCGTCTGAGTAACATTAAAAAAATAAATAAATAAAGTTCATTGTGGTAATTTAAAAAAAAAAAAATCTAAATTTTAAACCAAAAAAAAAAAAAACTGGAATAAACTAATCATCATAAAGTCATAGATACATTACCAAATTAAAACATTTTTATGTATGTGTATTATTTTTCAACTGAATTATCTTCATAGATTGAAAGAATTTTTTTTTATTATTTTAAGAATCATTTACTTGGGACCAGCAGGTGGCGTGGTGGTTAAGGCGCTGGACACTCCCACATGGCTGACCAGGGATCAAGTCCTGAATCTGGTGGCTTGCCTTCTCACTTTCTCTCTCTCCCTCTCAACC
>NW_006207284.1:2354219-2366228 GCF_000334495.1 Tupaia belangeri chinensis
TTATTATTATTATTCTCAATTTGACCAGAGAAAGCAAGCCACCAGGTTTGGGACTCAAATCGCAGTCAGCCATATGGGAATCTAGCACCTTAACCAACACACCACCTGTCAGCCCCTTGAAAGAAATAATTAACCCTTCTGTAATCGTCAAAAATTGCTAAGGTTAATTGATATAGTTTTTATCAAGAGTCATTTTGGTGCAGCTTAAAATAGAAGCTGTCGTACTATATAGTGTATCATAGTTGTTTATTTCATTCATTAAAACTTAATTCTCCATCCAAGACTTAACTCCTTTATTAAAAATCTAATTATGTATATTATCTAAACCTTTTTTTCTTTCATTATAACTCAAGGACATTTTCAAGTAATAAAAAATAAAATAGATTGTAAGTATGAAAGTAGTTCAGAATCAATCGGCAAATTAGTAAGTTCAATGGGAAGTAAATTTTAAGCAGATGCTAATATAAGTACTTGGAATGTTTTCCATACTATTTCTGCCCCTTAATTAGATGAAATAAATAAATAAAAGTTGACCTTTTTTGAGGGGAGATAGGTTTTTGGTATAGGGTGTGCGCACTCGCCAGAAAGACAGAGACAGAAAGACAGAAAGCGAGAAGTCACCCCTGTAGAGGGAATGGCCACGCTGCAATCCCTTCTCCATTCTCCTCTTGGGATCTTGGGCGCACATGCACATGCGCCTGGCGTGAGTTTAGCCACTGGGTCCAGGACTATAACCACAGTAGGCTATGTGGGAGTCCAGCAATATCGCCATTATGCCATCTGCTGGTCCCAAAAGTTGACTTTTATAATATAAGAAGATGCTATTATTATTTACTGAGAACAGAAATTTTATCATGAAACTTGATCATTGTTTCTCTATATTAAGAATTTGTCAATTCTGCTATTTCCTGTACTACTTTTAATCTTTCTGTGTACTCCTAAGGGGTTTCTCATATAAGAGGTTTGGGTTATTTGTCTGTACTAAGTTATTTTTCCTTTGGGGAATTGTAATCTTTATATTCCTAGGTGTTAATCTAAAAGGTAAAATGTACAGAATTTTGTCATTTTGCAAATGTAGATAATGTGCTTTTTTGTGATTGTCTGTGGCTGGTGATACTACAAATTTGCTTAAGTTGCATGCATTGGTTATGACTTCTCTAACTGTGTGGTCAGTTTGCTGTATTAAACTTATCTTGATTGGGAGGGTAAGCGAAATTCGACAGTAAATTAAAAATAACTAATGCTTTTATGTGGTAACTGTGTGTTATGCAATGTGAATTCTATGGTTACATTTTTGAAACCTGTATTTTTATGTAAGGTTTAAAAAAATCCATGTTTTCCTTTACTCCTTTCCTAGGTTCTGAGTCTTCTGGTAGTGTAGGGTCATCTACTGGCTCTCTTTCTCACATCCAGCAGCCTCTTCCAGGTACAGCTCTCAGCCAGTCTTCTCATGGCGCACCTGTCGTCTATCCAACTGTCAGCACTCATAGTTCTCTTTCCTTTGATGGTGGCCTAAATGGGCAAGTCGCATCTCCTAGCACTAGCTTCTTTTTGCTTCCCTTGGAAGCGGCAGGCATACCACCTGGCAGTATTCTGATCAACCCACAAACAGGTTGGTATCCAGAAAAGGGTGTTTATTTCAGTTGAGATAACAGGACTTACATGAAAAGTATTGGATACTTATTAAATATATTGTCTATATACGTTGTCAGATTTTTGTTTTTCATTGATATTGAACAATTTTTGAGAAATTTAATAAAAACACATTAAGTTAGAAAGTGTTAAAAGACATTGGAAAGCAACTTTCCCCTTGTAATGTCTATGGCATCTCCTTTTAGGCCAGATAATGGCCTGACCATAATTAAAGAGGATTCATTTTCTAGAAATGAGACAACTACCTTTGAAAGACTTCATTTGATAGAACAATTTTATCCTAGACAAAATAATATGCATTATAGGAAGAAAGACCAAGTAAGCAGCTCTTACGCATTATTGTAATAAAGTTGGGAGGAAAACTAGAATTAATTTTTGCTCAGAATATGGTGGATCATTTTCTAAGAAAATGCTAAGGGCATTTTATAATTAATAAAATGAGTACTCATGATGAATTAATATTGACAACCCATATTCTTATTCTTGGCTGGTAGCTAATAATAATTTACATTTATCGAGCATTTACTTTGTATACCAGGTACTGTGTCAGATCCCCTAAATACTTTATTTATCATTAAAACTCTGTTAAGTAAATGAAATCCTCATTTACAAATAAAGAATGCTGAACCTCATAAATGTGAAGTTACATTTCACTAAATAGATTGGCAAAAAATATTTATATAGAAGAAAATACTTTTAGTTTTCGGTTTTATAAAGTTTTTTGCCATAGGATACATGTGCTCTTTGGAGAGAGACAGTGAGAGGGACAGTGAGAAATCACCCCCTGAGAAGGATGGCCACACTGTAGTCCCTTCCTCCTTCTGGGATTTTAAGCACACACATATATTGAAAAATCACATCGGGCAGTTATCGTTATGTTAGGTCCTGCCAGGTCCAGGATTTGAACCATGGTTGGCCCAATGGGAGTCCAGTGCTTTAACCACTATGCCATTTGCTGGCCCCCTTACCTTTTTAACATAAGGTATTTGAACATTTGTTTCTATTATAATAATTAAATTAGAATAAATAACTTATTTTTAAGAAATTCAGTTTTGCTTAGGAGTTATCTTATTCTTCTGGTATAATGTATTATTAAACTCTGGTTTTTCTGGAGCAAGATATAAGATAATTTAGTAAGTTACTATTTCATAGTATTTTTTTTCATTCAAGACCCATTAGTTAATATGGTCTTGGTAACACGGAATATTTAATGGCTTATGAAGTGATTTAAAAACATGCCAACCTGAGTCAGCAGTGGCACAGTTAGGGTGCAGGATCTCTCATGGCCAACTGTGTGATTCAAGTTGGACCCAGTAGCTTGACAATTACACCAGGCACATATGCATGTGTGCCCAAAAATCCCAAGGAGACTAGAGAAAAAGGGATTGCATTGTAGCCATCCCCAGGGAGTGATTTCTCACTTTTCTTCTCTCTGTCTGTCTCTCTCTCACCCCCTCACCCCCAACTAGGGCATACTTCCTATAGCAAAACTTTAAAAAAAAAAAACAAAAACAATAAACTTATCAACCTGAAATTGAATTGTATTTTTAATTTTAAATGAGTCTAAAATGATTTCTTTGGTGTTTCAGAGTGTATCAGACATTTTTCCAACAATCCTTAAATTACTTTTTTTTTTTTTTTTTTGCTATAGGGTGTGTTCACTCACCAGACAGAGAGAAACAGAGAGACAGAAAGTGAGAAATCACCCCCAAGGGGGGATGGCCACGCCACAGTCCCTTCTCCATTCTTCTCTCGGGATCTTGGGCACGCATACACACGCTCCCGGCGTGAGTTTTAAGCCACTGGGTCCGACACGCAAACAGCGGTTAACTACGTAGGAGTCCAGCAACATAGCCATTACACTAACTGCTGGTCCCAAGATTATAGGCATTTTTAAAATCTATTGTCGATTATTTTCCTACTCCCAAAAACCTGTTACTGATTCTTATGAGAAAAGGTTGCTTAGAATGCATATAGAGTAATATTTGTTTTACTTAAATATTTAAAATATTTACATACACATAGAGCAATAATTAGTAAGCAATAGGAAACAAAGCTTTGGGCTGGCTATGTACCACTCAAGAAAAGCTGAATCCCATATAGTGATTATAGTTTGACTCCCAACCTCATCAGCCTGAAATATACTTGGTGCGTGTGTGAATGCCTGAGATCCAAAGGGCTGGAGGACTGTAGGAAGGGGATTACAGCATGTAAACAGACCCTAGGGAGGGTCTCTCTCTCTCTCTCTCTCTCACACACACACACACACACACACACACACACACACACGTGAATAAAAGATAAAAACCTTTAAAAAAAAAAAGCCTCAAAATTAGTACCAAATTTTCTCTAGTTTTCTCTCTCACCAATAAATAATGCTTACTAGAGTTTTAATCATTATTTGGAATTAAAACAATTATTTACAACCTTTAACATTTTCAAGATGTAAATAAGGATTCCGCTATCAAGGTCACAGTCTTCAAAGAGTTTTCGTTTTCATTTTCATAGCATTTTAATTTTACTGGTAAAATATATGCAATGTGTCATTCAATTTTTATAGCATCTTGAAGTCAATATTTTCTCTAAACTGAATATGTTACAGCCCTGTAGGACCACAGTCCTATAACTGAACCCCTTGGGCAAAGTGCATTTCATAATTCAGAGTTTTTCAGAAAATATCATATTTTATAAACTATACTTGGTCCAGTATAAGGCAGTAAAACCTGCCATAAGACATTCGAATTTTTACTCTAACGGAGGAAAGTAAAGATTATTAATATCCTTATGTCAGATTAGGCTTCTTCCTAAACTAAGATCTTCTGGTTTTTAAAATATTGGGAGTTTTGGAATTGTCATTAAGGGATGGGGACATATTTTGTAAATTGCTGGTACAGTGACCTATTTTCAGTGTCTATTGTAAAATGGATTTTCCTCCTTTTTAAATTTTTCAGGTCAGCCCTTCATAAATCCAGATGGGAGTCCAGTTGTGTATAACCCTCCTATGACTCCACAACCAATTAGAACCCAAGTGCCTGGACCTCCACAGCCATCTCTGCCACCCCCACCACCTCAACAACCAGCAGCTAATCACATGTTCTCACAGGTGCTCATATGCATGATTACATAATGTGAAATCCAACTGCCTTTATATTTGGAACTAAATGCACTAATTAGATAGCCCAATGAAGTAACTCTTCAAACTTTAATATTCTCCCAATAGAGATGTCCCATTCACTAGTCACGGGAAGAAAGGATTAAGGGCTTTTCATCTAACATTAGTAAATACTGTTTTATGAGCCTATACAGTGAATATTTTATCCCTAAGCCACAGCAGGAAAAAGACAGGAAGAGGAATAAAATTAAAATGAACATTGTACATTGGCCCATTGAGTTGTTTTAAAAGTTAACAGATCAAGCAGTTAAAAATAGATAATGGGTTGCTCAGGTTCTGCAAGGTACTCTTCCATCTGTTCCACAAGTATTTGGGCTACATACAATTATTTCCCTGCCCTTCAGTGCTTTGGCTTCATTCAACTTGGTCCCAAAGAGTTTCTCTTTATTTTGTTATCAGTATTTTATTTGCAGTATTATTAATTTCACCAGGCAGTTTTTGTAGGACTAATTTTCAATTGGCTTCATTTTTATTCAATTCAGTAGAAATAATGTTAGTCCAGCAACTTCAAAATAAAATGTAAGGATTTATTTATGGTTATATATTTCAAATTATTATCTCTTACCAATAACTTTGTCTGATATTGTTTAAAGAGATGATTCTAAACGAAGGTATAGGCAGCCTACTTTGGAAACAAATGCCATAATGAGCAATTATTTGAATTCTTGGGGTATGCATCACACTCCATGACTGATCATTTTGTGGCATTGCTTCAATTGTTTGAGGTAGTCATCATTGGTTACAGAAAGAGACCCAGTGAACTAGTGATGCTCAATATCAGTCTTTTACATATTCAGATAATTCATTCACAAAATTTCAAATAACTGAACAAAATTATGCTGTGATTTCTGAAGCCTTTAGGTGGACTATATTTCTTGAACATACAACATAGCCAGTCAGTTGAAGTGGATGTTGCTTTGCAGCCAGTTGCAGTTCACATAGAAAAAGGAAGTGTTGGGACCAGCAGTTGGCATAATGGCAATGTCACTGGATTCCCATGTAGTCAATCAGGATCCGAGTTCCTGACCCAGTGGCTTAAACTCATGCTGGGCGCATGTGTGTGCATGCCCAAGATCATGAAAGGAGAACAGAGGAGAAGGGATTGTGGCGTGTCATCCGCCCGGGGGGTGATTTCTTGCTTTCTATCTCTCTCTCTCTCTCTCTGTCTTTCTGGCAAGCGCACATGCCCTATAGCAAAAACCTCTCAAAAAAAGGAAGTGTTAAGACATTTTCTTCCTAAGTGATGTCAGAATTTCACTTTGATCAGTCAGTTTTCTAGCCCACAGTTTTCTTATTACCATTTGACATTCTGGGAGACATTAGTTTATAGCGTTGCTACTCATAGTACTTTCTTTTATCCTCTAGCTGAGTAAAGCTTTCATTTTATCTCACACTTATATAGGAGGTCAAGTTGTCTAGCAGAAAGTAATATCTTAATGGCTATCTCACTTAGTAACACATCAAATAGCCTATCCTTGGAATGTCTAAAGGTGTGCACCTCATTGTAATATGAGCTGTCATTCTTGGAAAGCTTGTTTATTTCTAGTCAAGAGGTTTGTGAGAAACCAGAAGTAATAGATCTTGTAGCTTTCACTTTTTTTAGTGCTTTCATTTTAGTTCTAGATTTATTTTGGCTGCATCCTAAGCTTACCTAAGCCTATTTTTTTCCTTTGAATTTTAACATTGATTATTTGTGTAATGGTGTTACATGTGGATATTAATAGTGTAAATGATACCACATATAACCATTAGGTTTCCTCTATTTGAATTTATAGGTTGAAAACAACAGATTCAGATGGTTTAATTATTTTAAAAGTCTTCTGAAAAATGCTGCTGGCTAAAAAAACTGTCCATCAATAAAATTAAAATTATCTTTTCAAATGATTTTTGGTTATCTGCACACGAAGCAAAAAAAGTATAGTCCACAAAAAAAAATTTTTTTTGAGAGGTTTTTGCTATAGGGCGCGTGCACTCGCCAGCCAGACAGACAGACAGAAAGAGAGAAATCACCCCCCAGGAGGGATGGCCACGCCGCAAACCCTTCTCCTCCATTCTCCTCTCGGGATCTTGGGCACGCACGCACATGCGCCCAGCATGAGTTTTAAGCCACCAAGTCCAGGACACGAACCGCGGTCAACTACATGGGAGTCCAGTGACATAGCCATTACGCTAACTGCTGGTCCCAAGTCCACAAAATTCTTTAGGCACACTTTGGTAAAATAGCTGCCAGAAAGAATAGAGAACATTGTCATTTATCTCTTGTGAGTACAATTTCTGAGGGCATCTCTCTCTGGGAGCAGTTGAAGTTTACTAATCTCTCATCTATGCACTTGTGGCCACCTACAAGTCACATAATTTATGTTAGTCTGATTACCACCTTTAAAGTAGATTACAGTAGTATTTGAACCAGTATGTTTATTACTCCTTTGTAATAAACTATATAAATATACAACTGGGAAAATAAATCACAGGCCAATGTTACCTTATAAATAACCAGCTGCATTCCAAAGATTTAGAAGTGACTGAGGCTTGTTTCATTTTTTAAAACACCTTTTTTCAGTACCCCTAGGAAGCATAAATTTTTTTTTTTCCTGAGACACACGAATATTTCGTTAGTGGCCAAAGATTTCAAGTAACTAGTTCTCAGCTCTAATATGTACTTTTAATAAAAAAGTGGTTTGTTACAAAGAATGTGTTTATCTTTCTTATATGGAAGAGATGTGTTTTTATGTGGGAATGTGTCTGTATACGGTATAAGTTGTTCTTTAGGTAGTTACTCTTAATAGTACCCAAAATGCTTTTTTTTTTTTTTTTAAATAAAATTTAGGAACTTTGACTCTAAGGGAGTATTTAACCATACCTTATCAAATGTAGTAATTGTGTAATTGGCATAAATACTATGTAAGTTACTATGGTCTAATAGTAAAAATGAATAATTTTTTTCATTTATAATTTAGTGTTATATAGCAGAATAAGACAGCCTCTTCATAAAAACTGAGAGATAAGGATAAGCAGTTTTGCTTTTACTGACGTAGCCTAGGGTTCTTGGATCAGTAATAGAATTTGAAATGCTTAAATTACCTGTGTCAGTTAATGTGTAATAAAGAAGTTTTTTATCACACAAAAATTATCCTAATTATATAGCAAATTAAGGCATATGTATATTCTCAAAAACTTTATTCTGTAGTTTCTTCAATCAGTATTGTTTTTTGTTGTTATCTTTATTGTTGTATATTTCAAGTGACTTTATATATTAAGTAAAGCTATTGCCAAGAAAAGTGTATAAATTTCCATTTTATGCAGTTCTTCTAACTTTTTATTCCGACATTAACATTGTTTGCCAACCTGTCATTCTTCAGCCTGTTCGTCCTCTGCAGTCCTCTTCACAGCCTGTTCAGTACTCTACAGCCCCTTACCCATCCCCCATCCTGCCAGTCTCACCCACCCAGCAATACTCCGTGGTACTATATCTCTTATTCACCTCCTGTATTGTTTCTGCGGGTGGATGTGTGCTGAATGCTTAAGAATGTGATTGATGTGTTATGACCTTTTGTGATTTGTTTTTTTAGAGTTAGGCACACATGTGTACTCAAAGTGTTTCCTTTTTTAAAAAGAGTATTTATTTAATTTTATCCATTCATTCATTTATTTTAATTTGACCAGAGAAAGACAGATACAGAAAGAGAAGGAAAGTGAGAAAGCAAGCCACCAGGTCCGGGACTCAAAGTCAGCCACATGGGGTATCCAGTGCCTTAACCACCACACCACCTGCTGGTTCCTTAAAGTATTTCTAACCCATATTAGAAATAATTTATTCTCTTCCATAAAATACTGCTTATGGTTTGTAATAAATATTATTATAGTGACCCTTCCCACTTTTTCATGATGAACTAATTTTCAATTAGCTATTCTAGTTTAAGATGTTTCAGCTACTTTTCTCATTGAGGTCAGTGCAGGGTCTATGAAATCCTGGAATAATAATTTTCATCTAAGCTTACCCTTTTTGTTTTCTTCCTAGCTCTGTAGGTCAGTGATTAGGGTGAGTTATTGCTAATACCAACAGAAGACTTTGTCCTAAGTACAATTGCAATATTTAATCTATAACTCTGAAGGAATAGTACCTCCTTTCATCTAAAATATTCCCTAAATTATGCCTTTCAATATGATCTCACACTGAGCACCGGTGATGTGTTAGCTGTGTGACTTCTGTATTTACTAAGCATATAAGATCACAATGTGAAGTACCTTCTATATAGTGCCTAGTATGAGTGTTAGTTGCTTCCTCTTAAATAAAATTTCTCTAACAGCCTATACACTTTTTTTTTTTTTTTTTTTTTTTTTGACAAAAGAGACAGAGAGAAAGGGAAAAAAAAAGCCACTAGGTCCGGGACTCAAACTGTGGTTGGCCATGTGGGAATCCAGTGCCCTTAACCACCATGCCACCTGCTGGCCTCAGCCTACATACTTTTCTGATACCATTATTTTCCAGACTATAAGGCCATCACATTTTTTAAATCACTTTCCAAATCTGATTACCAGTAGTCTTATCTACAAATCATTCTCAACAATTTTCAGAAGCACTTTGTTTTTCTGGGGTGTTTTGCATTTTAAGCTAGAGCAACATTATTTACCAGCCTCAGAATGCTTTTCAAAAATCACTTCCAGGGACCAGCAGATGGTGTAATGATTACATCACTGGACTCCCATATGGTTGACTACAGTTCTAGTCCCAGACCTAGCGGCTTGAAACTCCCACAGAGCATGTGTGTGTGTGCATGCCCAAAATTCTGAGAAGACAATAGAGGAGGGGTTGTGGCATGGCCATCCCCCCAGGGAGGAACTTCTCGTTTTCTGTCTCTCTGTCTCTCTCTCTCTCTTTCTTCAGCAAACACTCAACACGTATAGCAAAAATCTCTTTAGAAAAAAAAAGCACTTCTAGTTGGAAAAAATGAGATTTGACTAGCACTGAAAAATGTCCAGAGGGTCAGCTCTGTGGCATAGTGGTTAAGGCAGCTGGATCCCACATGGCCAACTGCATGGTTATAATCCCAAACTCAGTGGCTTGAAAAACAATTGCAAATTTGTGTAGATGTGCCCAAAATCCCAAGAGGAGAAGGAATTGCAGCATGGTTATCCCCCCACTGTGGGGGGGGGGCGCTTTCTCACTTTCTCTATTTCTCTTTGATAAGTGCACATGCCTTACAGCAAAACAAAAAAGAAAGAAAGAAAGAAAGAAAGAAAGAAAGAAAGAAAAAAGCATCCAGAAAAGAATAGCAAAAAATAAAAAACCTTCAAAAATATTATGGAAAGTAGAATTTTCATTGGAATAAGAAGATAGCTTTTTTTCAAAAATGATTTGACAGTAGTGTATAGTTATAGTATCATTTTAAAAAAATATTTGTCTCTATTTGTATTTGCAACTAGTAGGTATATGTTTTGTAAACCATTTGTTGAATTCGGTTAATAGTGCTCCAGTGTGTCAGAGTTACCATTTAGAAAAAGTAAAACCACATTTTTTAAATCAGTAAATCAGATTCCTCCTTTTCAATTCCTTTTTCTTCTTCATAGCCTTGTTTACTTTGAAAACTCCAGCAGATTCTAGGAATTACAGATATATCAGCTTTGATTTAACAACTCAAATGCCACAAATTTTAAAGCTACTTTTTTCATTGTTGACCTATTAACAAAATGTGATATATATTGGGTCCAATCTGTAGCTCCCTGGGAGCAGGGAATTCCTTTTTAACCTTGCGTTGTCATTTTGGTGGCATATTTTGAAACTATTAGACCTGGTCCTAATGCTGTAGAATCAGAGAAACATTGATCCAGTCCTAACCCCTATTTTTTCTGGGCACCATTGGTTAATCGCCAAGTAGCGAAAGAGATAGAAAATTGGTTTTTTTGGATTATATTTTTCTAATATCTGACTTCAGGAGAGCAGATTCAAAATCACTAGGAAAGAATAGAATTTATAGCCAAATTATTTTTTGAGAGATTAAAGAAAGGTCTGAATAGTTCATTTTATAAATTATATTTCTGCAGATAGCTTTGAATTTTAAAAGATACATAGAACCTGAATCTTGCTTTCTAGGAAGAAGGGGAATAATTTAAAGTAAGAGTAATTAATACCTTGCTCATTACCTCATCTTCACAGTCCTGTCTTTCTGAAAACATTAATTACATAATATAAAACCGTTCAGCTTCACGTCTATCTTCCTAATGTGCCTTTAATCTTCATTTAAATGAATGTCTTTTTGTTTTCAAAGTAAAATGTGGTTGTACCTTATTCTTTTCTGCATACTGTCCATTTCCTTTAGAATTATTTTATTAATAATTTTGATGGCAGCATTATAATATTACTGCCTTCCTGTGTTAGAGCTCTTATATTCTTGAAGCTGATCTTCGGGTACATCATACATGATATATGAGTCCCATAATATACTACTGCACCTCATGTAAAAACACAGGAAGTACATTCTTTGGTAAATTTGGCTCCTGTATGGAAGGTTTACTAATCTCTGATTTTTCCTTTTTTTAGCAGGATAACCTTGGGTCCCAATTTAGCCAAATGAGTCTTGGCCGCCAGCCATCTACCGATGGGTCTGACCCTCATGCCACCATGTTCCAGTCTACTGTTGTTCTCCAGTCCCCACAGCAGTCTGGGTATATCGTGACGGCTGCCCCTCCACCACATCCTCCACCGCCACCACCTCCTCCTCCTCCCCCACTGCCACCTGGGCAGCCAGTTCCTACTGCTGGGTATTCTGCCTCTGGCCATCCCGTCAGTCAGACTGTGCTCCAGCAGCAGGGGTATCTCCAGCAGCCCTCACCACAGGTACCGTGCTTTCTTGTCTTACCTCCCTCAGGGGAGTCTCTCGTTTAAGATCTGTTTTATCTTCAAAGAACTTAATTTTTTAAATCTCATGGAGAGGATTTGTGAGAGTACATAAACAAAGGATGTAGTTGTCATCCCGCCTCTGAATATTTTCAAGCACATGCTGAACAACCACATGGCAGGTAAACACTTCATTAGATGACTAAACTAACTATATGTTACCTTGGAATTTCCTTCCAGCTCTAAGAGGTGTGTGTGTGTGTAATTTTTGTTTTGTTTTGTTTTTTTTTAAGAATTATTTTATTTAACTTTATTTTAATTTGACCAAAGAGAGAGGAGAGAGAAAGAG
>NW_006207284.1:2366243-2371261 GCF_000334495.1 Tupaia belangeri chinensis
CCAGGTCTAAGACTTCAACCGCTGTTGGCCATGTGGGAGTCCAGTACCTTAACCACTACGCCACCTGCTGGCCTTCTCTACAGGCCTATTTTCCCCCCCCAAGAGGTTTTTGCCTTTAGGGCACATGGACTTGCCCAGGGAGAAAGACAGACAATGTAAAGGAAAGTGAGAAATCACCCCCTGAGGAGATGGCCACATTGCAATCTCTTCTATTCCAATCTCCTCCTGGGATTTTGGGCGCACACGCACTGAGTGTGAGTTTGAAGCCACTGGGTCTGGGGCTTCAACCGTGGAACACCTTGTGGGAGTCCAGCAATGGAACTGCTGCGCCATCTGCTGGCCCCTCTGCAGGCCTTTTTATACTACCTTTACCAAGTTGAAGTTCACTTCTGTTACTAGTTTGCCGAGATACTGTACTATGAATAAATGTTAACTTTTCTGAAATGCATTTTCTGCCTCTGTTGAGATTATCTGCCGTTTCCCCTTATATTTTGTTAGTAAGGTGAATCATGTTGCTTGACTTTTTGATATTTAGCTAACTTGTAATTTCTGAAGTATACCCTACTTTCTCGTAATATAGCATGTTTGTGGCTGGGTTTGATTTGCCTTTTTTTTTAACTGATTTTATTTACATTTATGTTCCTGAAGGACATTGGTCTGTAATTTGCTTATTATGCCTTCCTTTTTAATATCAGCATAATGCCAGCCTCAAAATGAGTTAGCCATGTTCCCTCCTCTGTTTTCTGAGTTTATAAGAATTTATATGATTTTTCCTTAAATATTTTATAGAATCTACCAGTGAATTAATTTATACTTGGAGGATTCTATGCAAGGAAGGTTTTTAAATTACAAATTCAATTACTAGTGTAGATGTAAAGCTATTCCAATTTCTCATTTATTTTCAGATCAAATGAGAATTTGCATCCATATCATTTATGTTGAAACTTTTTTGGCATAATGTTGTTCATAAGATTCTATTATTGTACTTCTAATATTTTTTTTTTCATTTTTTTTCCTTATTTTGGGGAGACTTTTGCTATAGAGCGTACACTCACCAGAAAGACAAAAAGACACAGAGAGACAGAAAGCGAGAAATCACTCCCTTCTCCTCCAATCTCCTCAGGATCTTGGGCACACACACACATGCGCCTGGCATGAGTTTAAGCCAGCAGGTTCAGGACTTGAACCGCGGTCAACTACGTGGGAGTCCAACGACATATCCATTACATCAACTGCTGGTCCCTATACTTCTAATATTTTTAGGATCTGTGGTATCCACTCTTCAATTTTTTATGTTGATAGTTTTGGTCTCTTTTTTTTTTATTTATCAGTTTACCTAGAAATTAATAGATTCTATTTATGTTCTTTTTACAAGTTATGGTTTCATTAATATTTTTTGTTATTTCATTTTCTAACTGAACTAGTTCAGCTTTTATCATTATTTTCTTGTCAGTTTTAATTTAACTTGCTTCTTTCCAGCTTCCTAATACTATAAATTAATACTATAAATTTCCCTCTGAACATCATCTTAGGTATTAAGTTTAAATACGTTGTGTTTTTGTTATCTTATAGTTCAAAATATTTTTTTTCTTTCTGTAACTTTTTTAATCCATGAATTAGAAGAATGGTGTTTAATTTTCAAATATTTGGGAGCTTTCTCTTTTTTTAATATTTATTTATTTATTTAATTCAGTTTGTTGTCATTATCATTTTTAAATTTTGACCAGAAAGAGAGAAAGGGAAAGCGAGAAAGCAAGCTTCCAGGTCCTGGACTCGAACCATGGTCAGCCATAATGGGAATCCAGTGTGCTTAATCACCACGCCACCTGCCGGCCCTGGAAGCTTTCTAAATGCCTTAGAATTACTGATTTCTGTTTTAATTCCATATAGTCAGAGAACGTACTCTAAGATTTCAATATTTTGGACTCTTGATGATTCTTATTTGATGACAAAAATCTCTCTTGGAGGATCCATGAGCTCTTGAGAATTCACACTTTTGTTGTTGTTGTTGTTCATACAAGTTTTTTGTTTTCAGAGTTTAGGGAGAAGGGTTTGTTCTATTTTGCTCTGTTTGTAATTTTCACCAAAGTGAAATTAAGAGAACATAAAGTAACCATTTAAAAGTGACGCAGTGATATTCACAATTTTGTACAGCCACCACGTTTATGTGTTTCCGTTTTCATCACCCCAGAAGGAACCCCATTAAGCAGTTGCTGCTGCTTCCTCCCTCTCCAGCCCTTAGTAACCATCAACCTGCATTCTGTCCTCATGGATTTACCTATTCAGGTTGCTTAATATAAGCAGAATCAATCATTATGTTACTTTTTGTGTCTGACCTTTTTCACTTAGTGTTTTTTCAAGATTTATCCACAGCATAGTGTGCATCAGTACTTCATTCCTTTATTAATTGTTACTAGTACGCCTGTGTGTGTACACACACACAAGCACCATTTTTGTTGTTTTTTAATCCATTGATGGACATTTGGTGTACTTTTTTCCTTTTCTTTTTAAAAATTTTCTGTACGCCAGTTGCGCTTATTGGAGAAGAAATGGCCATGCTGTAGTCCCTTCCCCTCTTGGGCTTTTGGGCATGCACACACACACACACATCCACTGTATTTCTCAAACTGCTGGGTCGAGGACTCAAGCCACACAGTTGGTCAAAGATGTTTCAACCACCACACCATGGGCTGGCACCCAATTTGGTGTGTTTTTGCCTTTTGACTGCTATAGTAGTCAAATATTGCTGTTATGAACGTGGATACATCTATTTCTTAAGTATCTGTTTTAAGTTTCTTATCTAGGAGTAGAATGCTGGATTACATGGTAATTCTGCATTTAACTCTGAAAAAACTGCCACACTGTTTTCCATAGCAGCTATACCATTTTACATGCCCACCAGCTATGCATAAGGGCATGAAATGGCATGTTACTGTGGTTTTACTTGCATTTCCCTAATAATTAGTGATTTTGAGCATCTTTCCATTATGTAATGATATTGGCCATCTGTGTATCTTTGTTGAGGAAATGCTTATTCAAAATCTGTGCCTGATTTTATATCAAATTTTTTCTTTTTTTTTTTTGGAGAGGTTTTCACTATAGGGTGCGTGCGCTCACCAGACAGACAGAGACGTAGAGACAGAAAGTGAGAAATCACCTCCCAGGGGAGATGGTCACACCGCAATCCCTTCTCCATTCTCCTCTCGGGATCTTGGGCACACACGCACACGCACCTGGCGTGAATTTTAAGCCAACAGGTCCGGGTCTCGAACCGCGGGCTACTACGTGGGAGTCCAGCAACATAGCCATTACGCTAACTGCTGGTTCCCAAATTTTGTCTTTTTGTTGTTGAGTTGTAGAAGTTCTTTATATATTCTAAATACTTGACCTTTATCAGCTAATATGATTTGTAAATATTTTCACGTATTCTGTAAGGTTGTCTTTTTTACTTCCTTGATAACGTACTTTGATGCTCAAAAGTTTTTAATTTTGATGATATCTGTTTTATCCATTTTATGTTTTATTGCTTGTGCTTTGGTTGTCATATCTAAGAATCCATTGCCAAAACCAAGTCATGAAGATTTATTCCTATGTTTTCTCCTGAGAGTTTTATTCTGAATTACACAAAATCAAAAGTCCAAACATACTGTTTTATAAAGATCCACTGACAAATGATATAATTACATAAGCGCTTTCTTTATATAAATTTACTCAAATTCACCATTTCTTTAAATGAATTCACTCAAATTTATCATTTATCTTTACTGACTATAATAACCAAGTTGGAAGAACAAACCATTATAACCACATTTATAACCTGAAATCTTTTTTTTTTTTTTTTTTTGGAGAGGTTTTTGCTATAGGGCACGTGCGCTCACCAGAAAGACAAGAGAGAGAGACAGAGAGACAGAAAGCGAGAAATCACCCCCCGGGGGGATGGCCATGCCGCAATCCCTTCTCCATTCTCCTCTTGGGATCTTGGGGACGCACACACATGCGCCTGGCGTGAGTTTTAAGCCACCGGGTCCGGGACTTGAACCACAGTCAACTACATGGGAGTCCAGCAACATAGCTATTACGCTAACTGCTGGTCCCTAACCTGAAATCATTTTGATGTCTCATAATACCTGAATACTGGGTAGCATCCAATTAAAATTATCAGTATAGCTTTCATTCATCAAAGGAAGTATTTTACTCAAGTTCCCAAAAAAAACTTGAGGAATTATGTTCCATTTGAATTAAAGTCATTCAATGAGAGATTAAATCACTGTATATATTTGAATCAAACTGTCCCATGTGGCAAATTTACGTTTTTTAATAGTCTACCAGGCCAAACCCTTCACTGCCTTCATTGCTTTTGCTTTGCTTTCTCTCGGTTTGCCTTCAAACTTTTTCTTTGCCTCTGGTTCATCCATACTGGGTACCGTCTGTGCTGGTCTAGATGACTCTTTTTATTTCTCTTAATACCTGTCTCCGTTTTCATATCATCTTTTTCATCGTTCTCTTCACAGTGTATTTTCTCTAGGCGATGTTTGGAAACCACCACTGTAGCAGTATTTTGAACATCTTTCATTAAAGCGTTCACTGTCTACTTTGAGAATACTTTTAAGTCTCTTGAGCTCTTTTAGTACATTGTTTTCCCTCTTTTCAGCACGCATCTTCCTTTCCCACTTACTCCATAAGGTTTCATCCACGTTTTACAAAACAGCTCACAACACACGCCGCAGGACCACACCAAGTTTTATGATTTTTTATTGACCTCTATAGTGAGGTTGTATCAGTTTTGTCTGTTTTTGTATTCATGAATTTAAGGCTCCAGTTTCATTCTTTAGCAAGTATATATGTCTAGTTACCCCAGCATCACTTGTTGAAGACTATTTTTCTTTGCCAATTGAATAGTTGCAGTGTCCTTATCGAATATCAAATGTCAGTGAATGTATGGTTTTGTTCCCTGGGCTTTCACTTCTGTTCCTTTTTTCTATGCTTTTGTCCTTGTACCAGTACTATTAGGTCAGCAG